>NC_142103.1:64248769-64451269 GCF_054644295.1 Miniopterus natalensis
CTATATCTATATGTATATATCATAATTTATTTAACCATTTTTAAAATCTTTATTGTTGAGTCTATTACAGATACCCCCCCTATTTTTTCACCCATTGCTCCCCTCTACCCAGTTTCTGTCTTGACCCAGGCCTTCACCACCCTATTGTGTGTGTCCATGGGCAATGCATATAAGTCCTTTTCTTAATCTCTTTCTGTCCCCCAACCCCTTCCCTCTGAGATTCCTCAGTCTGTTCCATGTTTCTGTGCCTCTGGTTCCAGTGGTGTCAGTAACTAACATTTGCCACTACCAATCCCTCCTTCTGACAATGAGGGATATGTACTATAGCCTCTGCTTACACACACCCACACTACATCTCAAGAGGAAACATGTACATGTAAGTCAAAATGTAAATAAAGTGCTTATGTAACCTGCTTACTCACTGTTAATATATTTACATTATTTACATAATGTAAATAATGAAAGTGCTTATATATCCTCACTACTCACTGTTAATATAGTATGCATCACTTGTTCAAATTTTCTTTTATATTACTTTGCTGAATTTTGTAATTGTTTTTGTGCAGATAAGATCAAAGTTTATAAATTTTTAATACTGAGATAAGAATAATAAACATTTGAACTACTTTTAAAATTATTTACTATTAATTGTTTACTTGATAATATTTGTATTCATTCTGCTGAATTTTCAGTACAATCTCTAATCCTCTGTACACAATGATAGTTTTCATATTTAAAAAATTAAATTGATTTCTCATTTGAAATATTTTTATGTTCTTTATTTTTATTATTGATTGGTATCTCCCAGGTAAATTCTACCACAATAGCTTTGTCTGAAGCTATCATGTATGGCCTGAGTTTAAAACGGAAACAATTGGAGGACTCCAAGATGGCAGTGGATTAAGTGGAAGCTGCCCTGACACTCTCCCAGGACAAAACTGGAATTACAAACTGGAAAAACCATGCTGAATAATCAACTGATGACTTGCAGAAGAGAATTCTTATAACCAAGGACATAAAGTGGAGACCACATAGAGACTGGTAGGAAGTGCCAAGGTGTGAGAGGGCTGGCTGGGTTCCCGCAGACACCAGCTGAAGTTCCAGAGTGATACCTCAGCTGTGAGGGATTCCAACTGAGAACTCTGGGGTCTAAACTTCAAGTTGTGTTCTGAAGCTCAGAATGCCAGAACTGAGAAAGGTAGCCACATAACTGGTTGTGAAAAGCAGCAGGGTTTCTGTCTTCCAGGAAGAGATGGCTGGAAATGTAGAAACTCTCTTAAAGGGCCAATGCACAAAATTTCATGTAAAGACACTTACCTTGGATTGCAGCAGAGGGAGAGAAGTGTGGACTGGAGCTGTGTGAGGAGAATTTAGGGTTGGGGGCTCTGGGGATAAAGTTTGGAGGGCAGCTGCCCAAATTCCTATGCTGAGTCACTCCATCATACTGCAGAGGACATCTTTCTCAAGCATAACTTTACCATCCAGGCAGCTTTTGCTTGGGGTGGGGAGAAACTGTCCCACCCTGTTGAAAAACCTCTCACCCCACCTTGTGGAGTTTATGCCTTGCTGTGGTCTACAGTCTGAGGTTCATTAAGAGATTGAGAATGACAATCAGCCTGCAGGCAGAGACAGATCTCTTGATGATGAGTCTTTGCCTGATCTGCTTCTGGACCAGAGGCTAAGAAAAACAGACCTTGGTGTACATCTCGATCCTTTCCAAACATACCCAACCACAGCAGTTGGAGCCACAACCTGTAGATTGCTGATAGTTCCAAACAAGATACTTGGAGCCAGTCACAAACAGTGTCTGACACTGACCTGCAACAGAGATCATCCAAGCAACTGGGAGTCATAGCAGATCTAAGTTATACATAGAAAGAAACCCAGACAGGTAGTCAAAATTGGGGGACAAAAACAAGCTCCAAATGAAAGAACAAGAGAATTCTCTAGAAGAAGAACTAAATTAAATGGAGATAATCAATTTATCAGATATAGAGCTCAGAATACTGATTGTAAGGATTCTCAACAGCATGAGAAAAGATATGGAAACTATGAAGGAAATTAAGAATAACATAGTAGAAATAAAAAATTCATTGGAAGGAATAACTAGCAAGTTAGAGGAAGTTAAGGATCTGATCAGCATTAGAAGACAGGGTAGAAAAAAATCACCTAATAAGAGATCCAAAAAAAAAAAAAAAACCAATTTAAAAACAGAAGGACAGTTTAGGGGAGCTGTGGGACAACTTCAATTGTAACAATATTCACATCACAGGAGTGCCAGAAGATGAAGAAAGCAAGCGAGGGATAGAGAAATTGTTTGAAGAAATAATGGCAGAAAACTTCCCTAACCTGGTGAAGGAAAAAGTCACACAAGTTAAGGAGGCACAGAGAGTCCCAAGCAAGAAGAACTCAAAGAGACCCATGTCCAGACATATCATAATTGAAATGCTAAAAATTCAGGACAAAGAGAGAATCTTAAAGGCAGCAAGAGAAAAGCAATCCATTAGTGACAAAGGATCTCCCATAAGGCTGTCAGCTGATTTCTCATCAGAAAGCCTACAGGCCAGAAGGGAATGGTATGAAATATTCAAGGCAAGGATCTGAAACCAAGACAACTCTGTCCAGCAAAGCTATCATTCAAAATAGATGGTGAAATAAGTTTCCCAGACAAAAAAAGATGGAGATTGAAGGTGGAAGTGGAACAGATGAAAGCAATATACACCTGCTTCCTGCGCTGAATCAGAGATATAGCTAAAAGTTAGAGCAATTAACCTGAATTAACAACAGAAACACCCCTGAACAGGAGTAGTGTATCCAAGAATGGAAAAACAGAAATTACACAGAGACTGGTAAGAGGGGCAGAGGCACGGAAAGGGCTGGTCCCTGCAAGCAGGGGCAGTGGCTGTGAACCCAGAGAACTATTGTGGTTGCAAAAGCCCCCTGAGAGGAAAGAGGGCTCTCAGTCTTATTTAGGGCCCCCTTACCCAGAACACCAGGTCCTGGAGGAAGAGCCTGCATAACATTTGGCAGCAAAAATAAACAGGGAATTGCCCCACTGGAAAGGGGAAGGAGTCTGCTTGAATCCTGGTCGTTCTCTGTAAAGGCTAATGCACAGGGACAGACTCACTCTCAAGCACTCACGCAGGGCTCTGGTAAAGGGAAGGAGACTCAGGCATATGGACGCCAAAAGGAGAAGACCTGGGTGGCATAGTGCTAGAGGTCAGGAAACAGGCTTCTGAGGTCCCAGTCCTGAGTCAACATCCCTCATCATCCTCAGATGTCATCTCCCAGGGTCAAGCACTTCCATTCTTACAGCATAAGCAGGAGAAAGTGCACTAACTCTGTCCTCCAAATACTTGTGACACCAACCTGCCAAACTTGAGTCTGGCATAAAGAACTGTAGGCCGTACCAAAAGGGACCTGAACAGTGCTTTTTCTTCTGGAGAAACTACAGAGTTATAGACAAACATTGAACTGAGTGGCTGGGGAACAAAAGCTAATGTTCCCGCACCCCATAGGTTAGGCGTGTGCAATCCCCAGTGGAAGGCTCCCAGAGCAGAGCCTCAGACTGCAGGCAGCTGCAGAATTAGATGAAGGGGTGCCATAGCAAGCCTCACTTCAGGATCTTTGGTGGGGTGCCACCAAGCAAGAAAGCTAGCAGCTAACTACCCTGCTGAGGATCTGTGCCACCTCAAACAAGGAGCCACCTGGATTTGCATTCCCAAAGCCTGGATTAGCATTCCCCAAACTTGCCAGCATTACAAGTCAAAAACACACCCAGAGCAGGAACAAACTGCAAACCAGAACTGGGACTTTGGGGCCCTCACTCCTCAGAAGTCTCCACCAGAGCCTCTGGCAGTGAGCTGCAAGAATGGGGGGGGGGCGCGTGACAAGTTCTCTATTCCCCTCACAAGAGCCCATGCAACCTCAAGTAGAGGCGGTTGCCTTGATCTACCATTCCAAGCCCCACTTGCACCATCCTGCAGGGGAAGACTCACATGGAAAAGGGGTCACAAATCAGAACTGTGAAATCTTGTGTAACCCACTAGGACCCTCCTTTTAAGAGCTATGGTAGGTCTCTGCTGAGCTGTAGGGCAACTGCTCAGCTCCCTTCTTGAGGGCCAAGGGTTTACACCACCCCAAACAAGGGACCACCTGGATTTGCATTCCCAAAACCTGCTAGCACAACAAGCCCAGTGTAGACCCAAAAGGTGCAGGAATTGCAGGTCATAACAGGCATCTAAAACCACCACCTTGGAGGTCTACATCAGGGCTTCTGGCACTGAGCTGCAGAGATAGAGGGGGGTGACAAGCTCTCTCCCAACCCCCACAAGAGCCTGTGCCACACCAAGTGGAAGGGGCAGCCTTGATCTATTACTCCAAGCCCCACCTGCACTGTCCTCCAGGTGCAGTCTTAAAGTAAAGAGTTCACAAATCAGAACTGTGAAATCTGGTGCAATCCCCTTGGAGCCTCCCTTTCAGAGCTCTGGCATGGGGAATAAAGGAGAGCAGGTACCTCCATTCTCCAGGGCTAAGGACCCACACAACCTGAATCAAAGGGTGGATTAGACTAGCATCCCTAGATTCTGTGGGCCACACTCTACTAATCTCATATCCACTAGTGGAAGGGGGCACAAAACTGGTCTTGGACATTGAAACTGACTTACTCAGAGTGCTCCAAGAGGGCCTCTGGCAGAGTACTGCAGAGATAGAAAGAGGTGAGAAGATCTTTCTCTCTCCCCCATAGTTCAACAGCACCCCAAGTGGAGGAGGCAGCTTTGTTCTCTTCCTCTAAGCCCAGCTGGCACATCCTTGCTTGTGCAGCCTCATAAGGGAAAGGAGACAAAACCCAGAGCTGGATCATCTGGTGTGACCCCTTCATAACCTCCCCTCAGGGTTTCTGACAAAGAAACACTGAGCTAGAAAGCTAGCAGCCAGCACTCCTTTCAAGGTCTGAAGGCTTGTATCACCCCAATCAAAGGGAAGATTGGATTTGCACTCCCATTTCCAGCTGGACCCATCCTGCTAAGCTCATTTCCATGGGGTGAAAGTCAATCCCTCCCATGAATGGGCCAACAACAATCAGCTAACAATTACAACAGGAGGGTCCAAATAACCCACACAAGGAATATTACTAGAGCATTCAGTTAAGGAGTTCAAGTAGACTTCACCACCATGTAACACAGGAAAATCAGTACATAAGACCACCACATAAAGGTTAAGGGTCATAGTAGTTCTATCTTACACATAGAAACATAAGCAAAGAGACAGCTAAAATTGCACAACAAAGAAACAACCCCCAAATAAAAGAAAAGGGAAAATCTCCAGTAAATGAACGAAATGAAATGGAAGCAAGCAATTTATCAGACACATAGTTCAAAATAATGGCTATAAGGATGTTGAAAGAACTTAGAACTGCAAACTACATAATGACAACTACATCAACATGAAAAAGGAGATAAAAACTCTAATTAAAAGCCAGTTGGTAAAGTAGACAAGTGGATAAAGAAGTTGTGTTACATGTACACCATGGAATACTATGCAGCTGTAAAAAAGAAGGGTATCTTAGCCTTCAGAACAGTACAGATGGACCTGGAGAGTATTATGCTAGGTGAAATAAGCCAGTCAGAGAAAGATTAGTATCACATGATCTCACTTACATGTGAAATATAATGAAAATGAACTGATGAACAAAATATATACAGACAAATAGAACCATGGATCAGTTGGATGAATTTAAGAGGGAAGGTAGGGGTGAGAAGTGGAGGGAAGGTGAGAGATTAAGTAAAGAACTTAGATGCATACATACATGACCTATGGACAGAGACAATAGTGTGGTGAATGCCTGGGGTGGGGCAGGGTGGATGCAGGGTGGAGGGGATCAAAGGGGGAAAAAGGGACATCTGTAATACTTTCAATAAAGATTTTAAAAAGCCAGTTGGAAATAAAGAATACCATATCTGACAACAAGAAAACACTGGAAGGAATTAAAAGATGTAGGCTGGACTAAGCGGAGGATAGAAGCAGCGATTTGGAAGACAAGGTAGGAAAAAAACCCTCAAACAGAACAAAAAAAAAAGAAAAAAGAATTAAGAAAAATGAAGATAGTTTAAGGGAACTCTGGGACAACATGAAATGTAACAACATCCACATCATAGGGGTGAAATAAAGAGAAGAAACTAAGCAAGGGATAGAGAATCTGTTTGAAGAAATAATCTAGAAAAGTTCCCTAATCTGGTGAAAGAAAAAGCAACACAAGATCAGGAAGCACAGAGAGTCCCAATCAAGATGGCCCAAAGAGACCCAGACCAAGACACATCACAATTAAAATGCCAAATGTTATGGAAAAAGAGAAAATCGTAAGGGTAGCAAGTAAGAGACAATCAGTAACCTACCAGGGAGAACCCATAAGGCTTTCAGTGGATTTCTCAACAGAAACACTTCAGCCAGGAGGGACTGGCATGAAGATTTCAAAGTAATGAAAAGCAAGAACATTCAAACAAGATGCTCTATCCAGCAAGGCTATCATTTAAAATTGAAGGCAAAATAAAGTGCTTACCAGAGAAAAGAAGGCACAAACATTCAGTACCACCAAACCAGTGCTGCAAGAAATGGTAAAAGGGGTGCTTTAAGAAGAAATATAGAGAGAAAAGTGCATAAGCATAAAGGAAAAAATGGCATTATATAAATACACATTAATAATAACCTTAAATGTAAACAGTTTAAATCCTCCATTCAAAAGACATAAGGTAGCTGAATGGATAAGAAAAGAAGAAACACTTATGCTGTTTAAAAGTTCCCACTTCAGAAATATTCACAGAGTCTGAAAGAGAAAGGATGGAAAAAAAATTCCATGTAAATGGAAACATAAAAACCCTGGGAAAGCAATACTTATTTCTGACAAAATTGACTGCAAAAGAAAGACCATATGCCTGACCGGCATTGCTCAGTGGTTGAGCATCGACCTATGATCCAGGAGATCTGGGTTTGATTCCCGGTCAGGGTACATGCCCAGGTTACAGCTCGATCCCTAGTGGGGGCATGCAGGAGGCAGCTGATCAATGACTCTCTCATCATTGATGTTTCTATCTCTCTCTCTCCCTCTCCCTTCCTCTCTCTGCAATCAATGAAAAAAGATGTATTAAAAAAAAAAATAAAGACCATAAAAAGAGACAAATAAGGTAACTACATAATACTAAAGGGATCAATCCAACAGGAGAATATAATCCTTCTAAACATATATGCACACAATATAGGAGCAACTAAATATGTAAAAAAATTATTGGTGGGCTTAAATGGGGAGATTGACAGATATATAATCATAGTGGGGGAGATTAACAACCTACTGTCATCATTGGAAAGATCATCCAGACTAAAAAACAAGGAAATAGACCTCAAATCACATGCTAGATCTAATGGATTTAAGTGACATTAACAGAACATCTCATCCCAAAGTAGCAGAATATACATTCTTCTAAAGTGCACATGGAACAATCTCAAAGATAGACCACATGTTAAGACACAAAACAAGTCTCTACAAGTTCAAGAAGACTGAAATCATTTTAAGTGTCTTCTCAATCACAATGGCATGAAACTAGAAATCAACCACATTAAAAAAAACTCAATGGAGGGAAGATGGCGGCACTGTGAGGAGAAGCAGAACACCCTTGCTCTAAGCCACGGGCTTCATTTAATGCTAAAATATTGTGTAAACAGCTTGGAAAAAACAGAGAAATATACCTGAGTGGACATATTTCTAGTAGAGAGCACTGAAGCAACATCATAGAGTCTAGTAAGAGAGGAGAGCCATAGAAAGGGAGAGTCCCTCCTGAAGCCTGTGCTGGGCTCCAAGCCCTGAGGCTTAAAAGCTGCAAAGCTCCCTCCCCTTGAGAGTGTGGACAGGTGTCAGGAACCAACCCGAAAGATGAACAAACCTGAGTTCGAGCGGTGGGAATTAAAAAGACAAACAAAGTTATGGGATCAGGAGGGCTGCCCTCCAATGAGGTGTAGCACCAATTGGCTTCAAAGCCTTTATTATATAGTGAGTAACAAACAATTAATAATGAGGTGCAGGTGATACAAAGTAGTTCCCTCAAGGCTGCATGAATGCTCTTTCAGAGTAAACACCCTGTCTCCTGCATGAGCTCAGACCTTGGTAATTATCCTTATCTCAGCTTCTAATGGGAACTTTTGGGGAGGATTGAGTCCTTGGTTCCAGAGCCTCAGGCTACGTGGACCATGTCCAGACACGTAGTGGGCTCTCAATATCAAGGGTAATTGTGGGGAGGGTCGAGTCCCTGACTCCAGACCCTCAGGTGGCATGGACCATGTCCAGACACGTCACCGGCTCCCAACAGACAGGCATCCAAAAGCTGGGATCTCAAACCCTAGTGGAGGAGAAGGGAAGGAGAACCCTGCACAGAGGTCAGAGGGACCCAGGGGAACAGTGTGCCTGTTAGGAGGGGACAGTGCCTTCCTAGTGAAACCAAGCTTCTAATGGCGGCCATGACAAACGTCTTATACACAGAGTGCTGACCATAAGAAAGGCAGTCCCAAAGTGTGTGGCACCCAGATAGAAAGGGACCAGAAGTCTGTACTGAGCAGCCACATATAAGGAACATCTGCCTTCTTGTAAGGCATTGTATTGAGCTCCAGAAAGCATTTAATCAGTGTGGTGTGAGGAAGAGGAAGAGAGCCCTCCCAAGGCCAGAGATGGACTAAAGCTACCTGTGGGAGGGTTTTCCTTTAGCTGCCTGAGCTCCCATTAGGGCAATTCTGGGATTTTTGACCAGCCCTTTGGAGTGCTGTGGAGTCACCCCAGCTTTACTGGGATCAGAAGTGCAGGGGAGCTCCATGGGGATGACTTTGTGACCCCTCCTGCTGGGTGACTAGACACTGGGGATGAGGGACCTTGGAGGGCTGGTTCTGTGCTTATGTGTTGCTTTGTACATTTTTGTTGCTGAATGGGCATCCACTTTCCTGGCTTGAATTTGGGAGACAGACCAATGAAAGCTGGGATTTGTGTCTGCATAGTGGAGTGTTTGAAATATGTGCCCCATGTGACCAGCCAACCAGATCTGGGAAAGTAGGGGCAGAGCACACCTACCTCTCCTGCAAGCTAGGAGCACCACCTCCAACAGGAAAGGGGCTGGTTTAGCTCACTAATAGTCCTGAGGGGGAAGAAAGAACAGCTCATAGGAGGACATTACAAGAATACTTTCAAGGACTATTGTTTGGGAACTGGAGAAGCTTAAAACTCCTTCTGGCAGTTGGGCAGGCAAAATGCTCAACAGAATGTTTTTTAATCCAACTCACTGAGCCCAGGCTGCTAAAATTGCTTATACAGAAAAGGCAACAGACTAAAGTCAATCTGAAACTGCAGCAGGCCATTGTATGGAGAACTAGAATTGGAAGATAAGGTAGAGTCTGAGGAGCTGGCTTTGAAGCACAGACTAACTTCCCCACAGTGAGTGCCTGACAGCAAAACCTCTAATTAAAGGGAAAAATATCCTGAGCTACACTAGCTGGCCTGCACCCTAAAGACTCTTCAGAAGACTCTGGAGTTAGAGCAGGTGAAAACAAGAAGGAGGCAAAATAGTTGACAAGTGGAGGTGGGCCACAGAGAGCCTCAGATCAGCCAACTACCTAATGACACCAGAGCCAAAGCTGGACAGGTCCTGATATTGGCTGATACACGAGTACCTCCAAGGAGAATTGAATTCCACATACAAAACAGTGAGCCACAGACAACATAAGCTACACAGATGAAACTCATCTGACTGACTTTTTTTTTTTTTTCTTATGAAAAAGACAGGAAGGAAAAACAATTTTTTCTTTTTAAATTTTTAATTTTTTAAAAATTTTAAAATTTTTAAATCAATTGTTTATTAAAAAAATAATTTGTTTTGTTTTGCTTGTTTTTTTTCCCTGCTTTTTTTGTTTTATCTTTTGTTCTAGTTTCAAGATTTTCTTGATATTTTTTCCTTAATTGCTAGGACATTATCATTATAATCAATGTTTACTGCTTTTCTCTACAGTTTCCTCCATATCTCCTATTGGACTCCTTGCCCTTGCATTATCTCCCTCTCTCTTCTCATTCCATTGGCATAATCTTTTTTCTTCCTTTTTTCCCCCTCCCTTCTGTCTTTCTGTCCTTTTGTTTGACTGTTAGTTTCTATTTATTTCTTTATGGTATTTTTATTTTTTTATTTTCAGCTATTATCCTATTCTTACGCCCTACCATCAATTTTTTGCTTGCCTTTCTTTCAGAATCTATTCTGTGCACCTTTTATTCCCTAATAGCATTTCATTCTTTACATTTTATTTTAGCTTATTATTACTATTTTTATTTTTTGTTCTTATTAGCAAAAGTATCCTTTTCCCTCTCTATTTTTTCTCTCTCTCTTGCTCTTTTAAAAAAATTGGTTTTAGCATTTGTGTCCCCACTTCACTCTCCAAGATCTATTTCCATTTGGAATGTTTTCATTGTGATTTTCAAGATATTTTGTAAGGTACCCCTTGTTTCCTTGCTGTTTTGTGTATTGTCTTGCCTTGCCAGCACCCGTACAACAGCTCACAAGACATGATTGGGGCTGAGACACACAGTTAGCCAACCTGAGAGAAGAGTTCTCCTCAGAACAGGTCAACAACAATCTAGACCCAAATACAACAGGAGAGCCAAAAGAAGGGACACCCCATAAAAAAGACATGCCTAGAGAAAAGAGCTCAGAAGTATAAGGAAAACACACTTCTGGGCTCCAATGGACTCACACTACAAAACTCCACCGCACAAGACAGGGAGATTGCAAACATATCTAATGAATAGATACAAACATTAAGAGTCACCAAAATGGGTAGACAAAGAAACAAACCCCCAAAAAGGAGAAATCACCAGAAAAAGACCTTAATGAGATGGAGTTAAGCAAGTTATCAGAAACAGGGTTCAGAGTAATGGTTATAAAGATGATAAAGGAAATTAATGAAAACAATATGACACGTAATGGTAAGATTGGGGAACTTAGTGAAAACACGAAAAAAGAGATAAATATAATAAATAAGAATAAAGCAAAAATGAAGAACACTATAACTGATACCAAGAATACGCTGGAAGGAATTAAAAGTAGGCTCAGTGAAGCAGAGGACAGAATAACTGACTTAGAAGATAAGGTAGAAGAAATCACTCAATCAGAGCAGCAAAGAGAAAAACCACTTAAAAAGCATGAGGACAGTCTAAGGGAGCTTTGAGACAACACAAAACAAAACAAAAAACATTTGCATCATAATGATGCCAGAGAGGGAGGAAAGAGAGCAAGGGATGGAGAACCTGGTGGAAGAAATAATGACAGAAAACTTACCAATGCTTGCAAGTGAGAAAGCCACACAAGCTCAGGAAGCACAGAGGGTTCCAAATAAGAGGGACCCAAAGAGACCCACTCCAAGACATATCATAATTAAAATGGCAAATGTCAAGGACAAAGAAAGAATATTAAGGGCTGCAAGAGAGAGACAAGCAGTGACCTACAAGGGAGCCCTTATAACACTGACATCAGATCGCTCAACACTCTTCAGGCCAGAGGAAGTAGCATGAAGTTCTCAAAGTAATGAAAAGTAGTAACCTGCAACCAAGATTGTTTTATCCAGCAAGGCTATCATTTAAAATTGAAGTTGAAATAAAGAGCTTCCCAGAGAAAAGAAGGGTAAAGGAGTTCAGCACCACCAACCAGCATTGCAAGAAATGCTAGAGAGACTGCTTTAAGAAGAAGAAATATTGAGAGAAAGTTACATCAGGATAAAGGGGGAAAATGGCATTAAATAAGTATATATCAATAGTAACCATAAATGTAAACAGAATTAATGCTCTAATCAAAACACATAAGCTAGCTGAATGAACAAGAAAACAGGACCCAAATATATGTTGTCTACAAGAGACCCACGTGAGAGTAAAAGAATCACATAGGCAAAAAATGAAGGGATGGAAAGAAATATTCCATGCAAATGGAAAGGAAAAAAAAAAAGTTGGAGTAGCAATACTTATTTCTGATAAAATTAACTTCAAAATAAAGACTATAACAAGAGACAAGGTAAGTCACTACATAATAGTATGAAATAACCGTTATAAATATATATGCACCCAATATAGGAGCACCCACATATATAAAAAATTTCTAGATTGAGCTCAAGTGGAAAATCACCAGCAACACAATCATAGTGGGGGATTTTAAAACCCCACTGTCAGCATTGGACAGATTATCAAGACAAAAAATCAACAAGGAAACACAGACCTTAAATGACACACTAGATCTAATGGAGTTAAATGACATTTACAGAACATTTCATCCCAAAGCAGCAGAATACACATTTTTCCCAAGTGCACGTAGAACATGTGTCCTGTGCCACATGACGGCACAAGAAAAGTCTTTACAAATTCAAGAAGATTGAAATCATATCAAGCATCTTCTCTGAATACAATGCCATGAAACCAGAAATCAACCCCTATAAAAAAATCTCAAAAATATTCAAACACATGGAGGCTAAATAGCATGTTATTAAACAATGAATGGGTTATCAATGAGATCAAGGGAGAAATGAATTATTTCCTGAAAAAAAAAAAAAAATGAACAAAAAATAACCTAAATGTATGGGACACAGTGAAAGCAGTCCTGAGAAGAAAGTTCATAGCAGTACAGACATACCTTAAGAAATTGGAAAAAGCTCTACTAAAACATCTAACACAACAACTAAAAGAACTAGAATGAGAACAGCAAGAAAAGCCCCAAGTAAGTAGAAGGAAGGAAATAATAAAGATCAGAGCAGAAATTAATCACATAGAGACTACAAAAAAAAAAAAAAATACAAAAAATCAATGAAACCAACAGGGGGATCTTTGAAAAGATAAAAAAGATTGATGAACCTTTAGCCAGACGCACCAAGAATCAAAGAGAGAGGACCCTAATGAATAAAATCAGAAATGAAAGAGGCAATATAACAACTGTCCCAACAGAAATAGAAAGGATTGTAAGAAAATACTATGAGCAACTATATGCCAACAAACTAAACAACATGGGTGAAATGGACAAATTTCTAGAAGCATACAATCTTCCAAAGCTGAATCAGTAAGAGGTAGAAAGTCTGAATAAGCTGATAACAACTGATGAAATTGAAGCAGTAATAAAAAAAAACAACTCCCAGCAAACAAAAGTCTGGGGCCAGATGGATTGACAGGAGAGTTTTACCAAACATTCAAAGAAAAATTAACACCTATTCTCAAACTATTCCAGGAAATTCAAAAGGAGGGAAAACTCCCAAACTCTTTTTATAAGGCCACCATCATCCCAATCCCAAAACTAGATAAAGACACTGCAAAGAATTAAAATTATAGGCCAATATTCCTAATGAACATAGATGCTAAAATCCTCACTAAAATACTAGCAAACCGGATCCAGCAATACATTAAAAAGATCATACACCACAACCAAGTGGGATTTATTCCGGGGATGCAAGACTGGTATAACATCCACAAGTCAATGAATGTGATATATCATATAAAGAAAATGAATGACAAAAATCATATGATCATTTCAATAGATGCAGAGAAAACATTCCACAAAATCTAACACCCATATATGATAAAAACTCTCAACAAAGTGGGACTAGAGGGATCATACCCCAACATAATAAAGGCCATATATGACAAATATACAGCAAAAACTAAAACCATTTCCCTTAAAAACAGGAACAAGATATGGTTGTCCCTTTCACCAATATTATTCAACATAGTATTGAAAGTCCTTGCCACAGCCATCAGAGAAGAAGAAAACAAACTAGAAAGGAGGAAAGAAAACTGTCATTATTTGCAGATGACATGATATTGTACATAGAAAACCCTAAAGATTCCATCAAAGTACTCCTAGATTTGATAAATGAATTCGGCAAGGTAGCTGGATACACAATTAACATCTGGAAATCAGTGGCATTTTTATACACCAAGAACATACTCTTAGAAAGAGAAACTAAAAAAGCAGTATAGTGTACTATTGCAAGAACATAATAAGATACCTAGGAATAAACTTAACAAAGGATGAAAAAGACCTATACTCAGAAAACTACATGACACTGAAAAAAGAAACAGAGGAAGGTATAAATGAGTGGAAGAAAATACCATGCTCATGAACTGGAAGAATTACTATCATTAAAGTATCCATACTACCTAAAGCAGCTCATTGATTCAATGCAATTGATATTAAATAACCAACAGCATATTTCATGGAGCTAGAATAGATAGTCTAAAAATTTATATGGAACCACAAAAGACCCCGAATAGCTGCAGCCATCTTGAGAAAGAAGAACAGAGTGGGTGGAATCACTTTACAAGATATCAAACTATACTAAAAAGCCATTGTCATCAAAACAGACTGGTAGTGGTACAGCAACAGACATATAGATCAATGGAACAGAATAGAGACTGCAGAATTAGACCCTTGCCATTATGGTCAGTTAATATTTGACAAAGGAGGCAAGAGCATACAATGGAGTAAAGACAGTCTCTTCAATAAATGGTGCTGGGAAAATTGGACAGGTACATGCAAAAAAAATGAAACTAGACCACCAACTTTCACCATACACAAAAATAAACTCAGAATGGATAAAAGATCTAAATGTAATTCACAAAACCATAAAAATCCTGGAAGAAAACATAGGTAGTAAACTCATAGACATCTCATGTAGTGGAATTTTCACTAATACATCTCCTAGGGCCTGACAAACAAAAGAAAAAATTAACAAAGGTACTACATCAAACTAAAAAGGTGCATGGAAAAGAAATGAGCCTCAAAATACAAAGGAACCACAAGGTTTGGGAGAACATATTTGCCAAGTATGTATCTAATAACTGGCTAATCTCCAAAGTGTACAAAGAACTCATACAATTCAACAAGAGGAAAACAAACATTCCAATTAAAAAATGGACAAAGGGTCTGAATAGACACGTCTCCAAAGAGAACATACAGATGGCCAAGAGACATGTGAAAAAATGCTCAAAGTCGCTAATCAGAGATGCAAGTTAAAACCACAATGAGATATCATTTCATACCTGTCAAAATGGCTACAATCACCAAATCAACAAACATCATGTGCTGGCGAGGATGTGGAGAAGGGAACCCTAGTACACTGCTGGTGGGACTGCAAACTGGTGCAGCCATTATAAAAAACAGTATGAAGGTTCCTCAAAAACTTATAAATGGAACTGCCTTTTGACCTAGTGATTCCACTTCTAGGAATACATATTCTAAGAATCGTGAAACACTAATCAGAAAAAATATATGCACTCCTTTGTTTATAGCAGCACAATTTACAATAGCTAAGATATGAAAACAGCCCAAGTGTCCGTCAGTAGATGTGTGGATAAAAAAGCTGTGGGACATTTACACCATGGAATACTATGCAGATGTAAAGAAGAAGGATCTCATAACTTTTGGGACAGTATGGATGGACGAAAGTATAGTATGCTAAGCAAAATAAGCCAGGCAGAGAAAGACAAACATAACATGATCTGACTTATATGTGGAATCTAAAGAAATTAGTAATCTGATGAAGAGAATAAATTCAGTTACATGGAAACATGGATCAGACTGGTGAATCTCAGAGTGACGTGGGGGCTGGGTCAGTAGAGGGGGAGAGATTAACCGAGGAACTTATATGCATATATGCTTAACCAAAGGACACAGACAATGGTGAAGGACTGGGGAAGGGATTCAAATGGGCAGAATGGGTCAATGGGGAGAAAAAGGGACATCTGTATTATTTTGATGAATAATAATAATGATAATAAAACTCAAAAATATTCAAAGCCATGGAGGCTAAAGAGTATGGCACTAAAATATGAATGAGTTACCATTGAGATCAAGGAAGAAATAAAAAACTTCCTGGAAACAAATGAAAATGAACAAACAACAATCTCAAATCTATGGGTCACAGTGAAAGAAACCCTGAGTGGAAAGTTCATAGCAGTACAGGAATACCTCAGGAAACAAGAAAAAGCTCTAATAAACTATCTTCTACAAGTAAAAGCATTATAAAGAGAACAGCAAGAAATGCCCAGAGGAAGTAGAAGGAAGGAAACAATAAAGATCAGAGCAGAAATAAATGACATAGAGACTAAAAACACAATTGAAAATATCAATGAAACTAAGCTAATTCTTTGAAAAGATAAAGATCGATGAACCTCTAGCCAGACTCATCAAGAAACAAAGAGAGAGGACCCAAATAAATAAAATCAGCAATGAAAGAGGTGATATAACCCTGACACCACAGAAATACAAGGAATTGTAAGAAAATACTATGAGCAACTATATGTCAACAAACTGGAATACCTGGGTTAAATGGACAATTCCTAGAAACATACTATCTTCAAAAGCTGAAGAATGGGCCAATAACAACGGATGAATTAGAAGCAGTAATCAAAAAACTCCCAACAAACAAAAGACTGGGACCAGATGAATTTTCAGGTGAGTTCTACCAAACATTCAAAGAAGAATTAACAACTATTCTTAAACTATTCCAGAAAACTCAAAAGGAGGAAAAACTTCTAAGCTCGTTTTTGAGGCCAACATAATCTCAAACCAAAAACAGATAAAGACACTACAAAGAAAAATTTACAGACCAATACCCCTGATGAACATAGATGCTGAAATCCTCAACAAAATATTTGCAATACATTAAAAACATCATACAACACAACCAATTGGGATTTATTTCAGGGATGCAATAATGGTATAATATTTGCAAATCAATTAATGTGATATATCACATAAACAAATGAGGGACAAAACCCATATGATAATATCAATAAATGCAGAAAGCATTCAACAAAATCCAGCACCCATTTTTGATAAAAACTCTCAGCAAATTGCAAATAGAAGGAACATACCTCAACATAATAAAGGCCATATATGAGAAACCTATAGCCAACATCATACCCAATGGGTAAAAACTAAAACCATTTCCCTTAAAAACAGAAACAAGACAGGCTTGTCTGCTTTCACCACTCTTATTCAACATAGTACTGGAAGTCCTTGCCTCAGTGATCAGATGAAAAGGAAAAATAAAAGGCATCCAAATTTGAAAGGGGGAAGTAAACTTTCATTATTCACATGACATGATATTGTATATAGAAATCCCTAAAATGAGGAAGAAAGATGGCGTCATTCTCACAAGAAGTAGATAGCCCTTGCTTCCAGCCATGAACTGGATTTACAGCTAAAATCATGTGTAGCCAGCTTGAGAAAACAAGAGAAATATACCTAAGTGGACATACTTCAAGTTAGGAGCACTGAAGAAACATCATAGAATGTGCTAATGGGGGGCATAAAAAGTAGGAGTCCCCCCTGAAGCAAGTGCTGGGCTGCAAGACGCAAGGGTTAGAGGTTGCAAAGCTCCCTCCCCTTGGGAGTGTGGAATGGCATCCAAAAGCTGGGATCTCAAACCTGGAGCAGAAGAGAAGGGAAGGAGAGCCCATGCATGGTGGGCAGAGGGAGCCAGGGGAACAGTGTCCCTGCGAGGAGGAGACCGTGCCTTCCCAGTGAAACAATATGCCTAATGGTGGCAGCCAGGGCAGGAGACTTTCACCCTGAGTTCTCAGTGCAAGAAAGGCTGTCCTGCAGTGTGTGACTTCCGAATTGAAAGGTGCCAGAGGGCTGCACTCAGCAGTATCCTACGGGGACCCTCTGCTTTCCTGTAAAGCATTTTGTAGAACCCCAGATAGCATTTGAACTTTGTGGAATGGGGAGGGAGAAAAGGGCCCTCCTGTCACCAGAGAGGGATGGGAGCCGCCAGTGGGGTGTCTCAGGATTCCAGCCACTGGATATTATGGTGGGGTGAAGTGGAGATTATTGACCTGCTTTGAAGGGAGCTGGGATATTAAATAAACAAGGAAATGCCCCAGCTTTACTGTGGTCAGCTGTGCAGAAGACCTGTGTGGGGATGAATTTGTGACCACTCCGGCTTGATTCCAAGGTGTGGGGGCGCTGGGTCCTCCCAGGGCAGTGATATGACTGTTTGTTACTTTGTCCATTTTTGATTGCTGAATGAATGTCCACCTTCTTGTCATGCACTGGGGAGACAGACCAGTGAAAGTTGGTATTTGTGTCTGCATTATAGAGTTTGAACTGAGCACCCTTTGAGATCAGCCAACTAGAACTGGGAATGTAGGGATGAAGCATGCCTACCTCTCCTGCAAGATAGGAGCATCAGCTCTGACAAAAAAGGGGCTGGTTCAGCTCACTGATGCCCCAGATATCCCCCACAAGGCACAGTCCTGAGGGGGAAGGGAGAACAGTTCAGAGGAGGACATTATAAGAATAAGACTCTCAAGGACTATTGTTTAGGAACTGGAGGAAAAGCTTAAAACCCCTTCTGGGGGCTGGGCAGGCAGTGTTCACCAGAGTCTTTTCTAATCCAACCCACTGAGCCCAGTAGAGTGAAACTGTCCATACAGAAAAGGCAACAGACTGAAGTCAATCTGAAACTGCAGCAGGTAATTGTATGGGGAACTAGAATAGGAGGATAGGGTAGAGACTGAAGAGTTGGCTTTGAAGCAGAGACTAACTTCCCCACAGTGAGAATCTGACAGCAAAACCTCTAATTAAAGGG
This sequence comes from Miniopterus natalensis, assembly GCF_054644295.1. NCBI lineage: Eukaryota > Metazoa > Chordata > Mammalia > Chiroptera > Miniopteridae > Miniopterus > Miniopterus natalensis. The sequence continues at coordinate 64,267,415 of NC_142103.1, forward strand.
AGCAATGCCCTGAGATACATTAGCTGGCCTGCACTCTTCAGAAGACTCTGGAGTAAGACCAGGCAACCACAAGGGGAAGGCAAAATAGCTGACAAGTGGAGGTGCTTGATAGAGAGGCTCAGACCAGCCAACTACCCCAAAACACCACAGCTAAACCTAGACAGCTACTGACACTGGCTGACACACAAGTACTTCCCAGGAGACCAGAAATCAGCATAAAAAAACTGTGAGCCTCAGACAACATAAGCTGCCTGGACAAAACTCACCTGGTTAATTTTTTTTTTTTTTAGAAAAACTAGAGAAAAGAATAAGAATTTTCTTTTTAAATTTTAAAATTGTTTTTAAATTTTTAATTAACTTTTTAAAAATTTGTTTTGTTTTGCTTTTTTTTTTGCTTTGCTGTGTTTTTTTTTTTTTTTTTTTTTTGTTCTGTTATCAAGATTTTCTTGATAGTCTCTGTTTTATTGCTGGGATATTATTATTATAATAAATAAGTTTATTGTTTTACTTTATTTGTTTTCCCCCTATCTCTTATTGGGCCCCTTCACTGCCCTTGCTTTTCCCCTCTCTCTCCTCTTGTTCCATTCACATAACTCTCTATTTTTTTCTTTTCTTTCTCTCCTGTTTAACTCTGTGTTCCAGTCTTTTTGGTTGTTTGTGTTTGTCCATTTATTTTACTTTTACTTTTTAACTATTTTTCTATTACTACTCTCTACCCTTATTTTTGTCTTGCTCTTCTTTCCTTTCAGAATATTTTCTCCTTTTATCTCCCAGTAGCTTCTTCTTTTTTTTTTTTTACTATTAATTGATTTTATAATTACTTTTTATTTTTACTATTAGCAATAATATATATTTCTCTCTCTCTCTCTCTCTCTCTTTTTTTTTTTGCTTTAGCATTTGTGTTCTCACTTTGCTCTCCCAATTCTACTTTCACTTGAGTTGTTTTCATTGTGATTGTCACAATATTTTGTAAGTTACTGTTGGTTTCCTGGAAGTTTGGATGTGTTTTGTTTTGTCCTGTCAGCACCTCTACAACAGCTCAAATGATGTGGTTGTGGTTGAGCCTCAAGCCAACCTGAGAATAGAGTCTTCCCAAGAATGGGTCAGCAACAATCTAGACCCAATCACAACAGGAAAGCCCAAAGAAACCACAGAAGGGACACACCTAGAGCAAATAGGTCAGAAGTATAAGGAAGACACACCTCTGGGTCACACTGGACAAACACTACAAAATCCCACCCAAGAAGAATGTGAGACAGCAAATATATCTAATATACAGATACAAACAGTAAGAGTCACTAAAATGGGGAGACAAAGAAACAACCCCCAAACTAAAAAAAAAAAAAAGGAAATAATGCCAGAAAAAAACTGTGATGAGATGGAGTTAAGAGGCTGCTAGGAATAGAGTTCAGAGTAGTGGTTAACTATGCTCAGGGAAATTGATGAAAACAAGAAGACACTTAATTGGAAAATTTAGGAACATAGTGAAAACACTAAAAAAGAGCTAGATATGATAAATAAGAACCACGCATAAATGAAGAATACTGTGTCTGATATCAAGAATAAGCAGGAAGGAATTAAAGCAGGTTCAATGAAGCAGAGGATAGAATAAATGAATTATAGATAAAGTAGTAAAATCCACTCAACTAGAGCAGCAAAAAGAAAAAAACACTTAAAAAGCATGAGGACGGTTTAAGGGAACTTTGGGACAACATGAAGTGAAACAACATTCACATAATAGGAGTGCCAGAGGGAGAGGAAAGAGAGCATGGGATAGAGAACCTGGTGGAGGGAACAATGACAGAAAACTTACTGATGCTTGCAAGGAGAGAGCCACACAAGTTCAAGAAGCATAGAGGGTTTCAAACAAGAAAGACCCAAAGAGACCCACTCCAAGACACATCATAATTAAAATTGCAAATGTCAAGGACAAAGAAAATATATTAAGGGCTGCAAGAGAGAGACAACCAGCGACCTACAAAGGATCCCCCATAAGGCTGACAGCAGATTTCTCAACAGAGGGAGTGGCATGAGGGAGTGGCATGAAGTTCTCAAAGTATTGTAAAGGAAGAACCTGCAACCAAGACTGCTTTATCCAGCAAGACTATTATTTAAAATTGAAGGTGAAATAAAGAGCTTCCCAGACAAAAGAAGGCTAAAGAAGTTCAGTACCACCAAACCAGCATTGCAAGAAATGCTAAAAGGACTGCTTTAAGAAGAAAAAATATTGAGAGAAAGGTACATCAGCATAAAGGGGGGAATGGCATTAAATAAATATCTGTCAATAGTAACCTTAAATGTAAATGGAATAAATGCTCCAATCAAAAGACATAGGGTAGCTGAATGGATAAGAAAACACAACCGATATATATGCTGTCTACAAGAGGCCCACTTAAGAACAAAAGTTTCACACAGGCTAAAAATGTAGGGATAGAATAAAATATTCCATGAAAATAGAAATGAAAAAAAAAGTTGGATTAGCAATACTTATTTCTGATAAAATTGACTTCAAAATAAGGACCATAACAAGAGATAAGTTAGGTCACTACATAATACTAAAGGGATCAATCCAATAACAGGAAATAACCCTTATAAATATATATGCACCCAATATAGCAGCAACTAAATATATAAAAAATTTCTAGGTCGAGTTTAAGTGGGAGATTGCCAACAACACAGTCATAGTGGGGGGAATTTAAGACACCAATGTCACCATTAGACAGATCATCAGGACAAAAAAATAACACAAATTAAACACAACCGAAACAGAGACCTTAAATGACTCACTAGAGCTAATGGATTTAATTGACATTTACAGAACATTTCATCCCAAGGCAGCAGAATACACATTCTTCTCAAATGCACATGGAACATTCTCAAAAGTAGACCATATGTTAGGGCACAAAGCAAATCTCTACAAATTCAAGAGGATTGAAATAATTTCAAGCATCTTCTCGGACCACAGTGCCATGAAACTGGAAATCAGCCGCTATAAAAAAAAACACCTCAAAAATGTTCAAACAAATGGAGACTAAACAGCATGCTATTAAACAATGAATGGGTTACCAATGAGATCAAGGAAGAAATAAAACATTTTTGGAAAGTAACGAAAATGAACAGACAAAAACCTAAAATCTATGGGACACAAGGAAACCAGTCTGAGAGGAAAGTTCATGGCATTACTGCCATACCTTTAGAAACAAGAAAAAGTTCTATTAAACCATCTAACACAACAACTAAAAGAATTAGAAAGAGAACAGGAGAAAAGCCCAGAGGAATTAGAAGGAATTAATAAAAATCAGACTAGAAATTAATAACATATTGACTAAAAAAAATACAAAATCCAATGAAACCAAGACCTAGTTCTTTCAAAAAATAAATAATATTGATGAACCTTTAGCCAGGTTTACCAAGAAAAAAGAAGAGAGAACCCAAGTAAATAAAATCATAAATGAAAGAGGAGATATAACAACTTACCCAGCAGAAATACAAAGTATTGATAAAAATACTATGAGCAACTATATGCCAACAAGCTGGACAACCTGAGTGAAATGGACAAATTCCTAGAAAGATAGAATCTTCCAAAGCTAAATCAGAAAGAATCTAAAAACCTGAATAGGCAGATAACAACTAATGAAACTGAAGCAGTAATAAAAAAAAACCTCCCAGCAAGAGACAGTAGATGGCATTTACCGTGGTTCAAGCAGAGGTTAAGGCAGCTTGGGCTTTCAGCAGGTTGCGCAGGACACGGTGTTTTGCTTTCTAAATGTTGTACTTCCACCAAAAGGGCTTCATCATCCATCTTAATTCTCGCAACAGCAACAGCAACAGCTGAGAACCCGAATGCAATGCTTCCTGGTACCTCTTGGTATCAAAATACAAAGACACCTGTCTTGCCTCCAAAGCTTGGCGTAAGAAAGTTCTTTTCTCTGATTTGGCCCATTCGATGCACTCTGAACACAGCTGTATCTCCTGCCCTGCTTCCGTATCAAGAAACAGAGAAGAGATCAGACAAGACGAGCTGCTTCAGCCTTGCTGATGGAATTCAAGAAGGGCCGCACATACTTCAGGAGTCCTCCAAGCTCTGCAGCTTGTCCAGGCTTCGCCAGGAGAGACCCCAGTTCCAGGGTGCTCTGCTCTTTGACCTGCACTGCCTCCTCCTCATGCTGTTGACTGTCATGCTTCACTATGGAGTGGAGGATGTCGATGGAGGCCTCTAGGTCGGTGCTGAGTACAGACTGGGCTCTCTGCAGCTCCACCACCACCACTGCCGAGACCTACAGCTCTCATCCCACCCCCCGGCCCCCGGGCCTTTTAAAGTAAGATTACCTTAACCCTCAGGCCATAAAAGTTTTCCCCTATATGCTTTTTAAATGGTTTTAAGATGTCATTTTGCATTTTTAAGTCTCTGTTCATGTACAATGGTTTTTTGTGCTTGCTGTCAGGTAGAGAGAGATCCCATCACTTTTTTCTTCCCATGGAAAACTAATTGTACCATCCTCATTTATTGAATGCTGTACACTTCTCCCACTGTCAGCTCTGCCAGGTGTCTGGATGTCCCTGATTCTCCTCTAGCCTGTTCCACCAGTCAGTTTCTTTATCCTGTGCCCAGATAAAATGAAGATTCCAAGTAAAAAAACAAACAAACACACAAACAAACAAAAAACTCCCAGCAAAGAAAATTCCTGGACTAGATGGATTTACAGGAGAGATTTACTAAACATTTGAAGAAGAAGTAACACCTATTCTCCTCAAAGTATTCCAGAATATTCAAGAGGATAGAAAACTCCCAAGCTCGTTTTATGAGGCCAGCATCATCCTAATCCCAAAACCAGTTAAAGATACTACACATAGATGCAAAAATTCTCAACACAATAAGAGCAAACCGGATCCAGTCATACATTAAAAAGATCATACACCATGACAAGTGGGATTTATTGGAGGGATGAATGGCTTGTATAATATTCTCAAATCAATTAATGTGATACATCATATAAACAAAAGGAATGACAAAAATCATATCAAGAGATGTAGAAAAGCAGTCGACAAAACCTAACACCTATTTTTGATAGAAACTCTCAGCAAATTGGGAACAGAGGGAACGTACCTAAACACCATAAAGGCCATATATGACAAACCTACAGCCAACATCATACTTGATGGTCAAAAACTAAAACCATTTCTCTTAAAAACAGGAACAAGACAGGGTTGTCTGCTTTCACCACTCTTATTCAACATAGTGCTGGAAGTCCTTGCTGCAGTGATCAGACGAGAAGGAAAAATAAAAGGCACCTAAATTTGAAAGGAGGAAGCAAAACTGTCATTATTTGCAGATGACATGATATTTTACATAGAAAATCCCAAAGACTCCACAAAATACTCCTAGATTTGATAAATGAATTTGGTAAAGTAGCTGGGTGCAAAATTAACATCCGGAAGTCGATTGCATTATTATACACCAACAATGAACTCTTAGAAAGAGAATCTAAAAAAACAATACCATTTACAGTTGCAACTAAAAAAATAAGACAGATAAACTTAAGCAAGGATATAATAGACCTGCACTGAGAAAACTACAGGCCACTGAAAAAAGAAAGAGAGGAAGATACAAACAAGGGGAAGAGCATACCAGGTTCATGGATTGGAAGAATTAACATCATTAAAATATCTATATAACCCAAAGCAATCTATAGATTCAGTGGAATTTTCATTAAAATAGCAACACAGGGTTAGAAAAATATTCCAAAAATTTTTATGGAACCAAAAAAGACCCCAAAGAGCTGCAGCAATTTTGAGAAAAAGGGAGTTAAAAAGACCACTTTACCTTATATCAAACTATATTACAATGCCATTGTATTCAAAACAGCCTGGTATTGGTACAACAACAGACATATAGATCAATGGAACAGAACAGAGACCCAAGAAACAGACCCAAGCCATTATGGTCAGTTAATATTTGATAAAGGAAGCAAGAGCATACAATGGAGTAAAGACAGTCTCTTCAATAAATGGTGCTGGGAAAATTGGACAGCTACATGCAAAAAAATGAAAATAGGTAACCAAGTTACTCCATACACAAGAATAAATTTAACAGGATAAAAGACTTAAATGTAAGTCACAAAACAAAAAAATCCTGGAAGAAAACATAGGCAATAAACTTGCAGACATCTCACATAGTGGAATTTTCACTGATACATCTCCTAGGGCAAGAGAAACAAAGGAAAAAATAAACAAATGGGACTACATCAAACTAAAAAGCTTCTGCACAACAAAAGAAATCAGCCTCAAAATAAAAAGTATGGGGGAACATATTTGACAAGGATTTATCTGATAAGGGGCTAATTTCCAAAGTGTACAAAGACCTCACACAACTCAGCAAGAGGAAGACAAACAATTCAATTAAAAAATTGGTGAAAGGACCTGAATAGACACTTCTCCAAAGAGGACATAAAGATGGCCAAGAGATATGAAAAAATGCTCAACATAGCTAATCATCTGAGAGATGCAAATTAAAACCACAGTGAGGTATCATTTCACACTTGTCAGAATGGCTCCCATCAACAAATGACACAAGCTGGCAAGGTTGTGGAGAAAGGGGGACCCTAGTACACTGCTGGTGGGAATGAAGACTGGTGCAGCCACTATAGAAAACATTATGGAGGTTCCTCACAAAATTAAACATGGAGCTGCCTTTTGACCCAGTGATCCCACTTCTAGGAATATATCCTAAGAATAATGAAACACTAATCAGAAAGAATATATGCACCCCTGTGTTCTTAGCAGCACAATTTACAATAGCTAAGATATGGAAACAGCCCAAGTGCCCATCAGGAAATGAGTGGATAAAAAAGCTGTGGGACATTTACACTATGGAATACTATGCAACTATAAAGAAAAAGGATCTCATACCTTTTGGGACAATATGGATGGACCTGGAGAATATTGTGCTAAGTGAAATAAGCCAGGCAGAGAAAGACAAACATCATGTAATCTTATTTATATGTGGAATCTAAAGACCATAATAAACTGATGAACAAAATGCATTTAGTGACATGGAAGCATGGATCAGACTGACGAATTTCAGCGGGAAGGTGGGTGGGGAGAGATTAACCAAAGAATCTATATGCATACATGCATAACCCATGGACACAGACTATAATGTGGTGAATTACTGGGAGTGGAGTAGGTGCAGGGTGGAAGAGGTCAATGGGGAAAAAAGGGGATATCTGTAATAATTGTAACAAAACAAAAATGTAAGTTTTTTAGGGCAAAGACTTTTTTCATTTTTGTTGACTGCCATATCACCAGACCCTAGTGTAGCATAAATTTGTTGACTGAATCAATCAATAAATCCCTGAAAAGGGATGTTCATTTATCTTTTCTCTTTTGGTTTTTTAAGTGGTTAGTTAACTTAAAAATAAAAGAAAGAATCTGGCTGGGCGTGGGTCAGCAGTTGAGCGTCAACCTAGGATCCAGGCGATTGGGGTTCGATTCCTGGTCAGGGCACATGCCCGTGTTGTGGGCTGCGGCCGGTCAATGACTCTCTCATCATTGATGTTTTTATCTCTCTCTCTCCATCTCCTTTACTCTCTCTGAAATCAATAAAGATATATTTTAAAAAAGAAAGAAAGAAAGCCCTAAAATCTCTACTGAAATACTACTAGATTTAACAAATGTATTCAGCAAAGCAGCAGGATACAAAAACATCTGAAAACTGATGGCATTTTTCATACACCAAAAATGAATTCTCAGAAAGAGAGACCAAAAAAAATACCATTTAGCATTACAAATTAAAAACTAAGATACCTAGGAATAAACTTAACCAAGGATGTATAAGGTATGTACTCTGAAAACTTCAGGATCCTGAAAAAAAGAATACATGAATATTCCTTTCACACTTGTCAGAATGGCTCCCATCAACAAATGACACAAGCTGGCAAGGTTGTGGAGAAAGGGGGACCCTAGTACACTGCTGGTGGGAATGCAGACTGGTGCAGCCACTATAGAAAACAGTATGGAGTTTCCTCACAAAATTAAACATGGAGCTGCCTTTTGACCCAGTGATCCCACTTCTAGGAATATATCCTAAGAATCCTGAAACACTAATCAGAAAGAATATATGCACCCCTATGTTCTTAGCAGCACAATTTATAATAGCTAAGATATGGAAACAGCCCAAGTGCCCATTAGTTCTAGTTCTCGTTCTGTGAAATATGCTGTTGGTGTTTTAATAGGAATTGCATTGAATCTACAGTTGCATCAGGTAGTACAGACATTATATTGATATTAATTCTTCCATTCCCTGAAAATGATATATTCTTCCACTTGTCCTACTACCTGAAGCAATCTGTAGATTCAATGCGATTCCTATTAAAACACCAACAGCATATTTCACAGAACTAGAACTAATATTCCAAAAATGCATATGGAACAAAAAAGACCTCAAATAATGGCAGCCATCTTGAGAAAGAAGAGCAGAGTTGGAGGGATCGCTATACTAGATATCAAACTATACTACAAAGCCACTTTTATCAAAACTACCTCAGACTAGCAGCAGAACAGGCATATGAACAATGGAACAGAACAGAGAACCTAGAAATCTACTCACACCATTATGGTCAATTAATTTTTGTCAAAGGAGGCACGAATATACAATAGTATTAAGACCATCTCTTCAATAAATGGTGTTGTAAAAATTGGTCATATACATGCAAAAATATGAAACTAGACCAGCAAAATACACCATACACAAGAATAAATTTGAAATGGATAATAGACTTAAATGTAAATTGTGAAACCATAAAAATCCCAGAAGAAAACATAGGCAGTAAAATCACAGACATTTCACATAAGGAAATTTTCACTGATACATCTCCTAGGGCAAGATAAACAAAGGAAAAAATAAACAAATGGGACTACATCAAACTAAAAATCTCTTGCACAGCAAAAGGAACCATCCTAAAAATGCAAAGGGAACCCACAGTTTGGAAGAACATATGTGCCAAGGATACATCTGGTAAGGGGTTAATTTCCAAAATATACAAAGAACTCATACAACTCAACAAGAGGAAGATAAACAATCTAATTAAAAATTGGGGAAAGGACCTGAAATAGACACTTCTTCAAACTGGACATACAGATGGCCAAGAGGCATATGAAAAAATGCTCAACATCACTAATCATCAGAGAGATGCAAATTGAAGCCTCACCTTACAGGTATCACTTTACATCTGTCAGAATGGTTACCATTAACAAATCAAGAAATGACAAGTGCTGGCAAGGATGTGAATAGGGAACCCTAATACACTGCTAGTGGGAATGCAGACTGCTGCAGCCACTATGGAAAATAGTATGGAGTTTCATCAAAAATTAAACATGGAGCCTAATTTGATCCAGTGATCCCATTTCTAGGAATATATCCTAAGAACCTCAAAACACCAACCTGAAAGAACATATGCACCCCTATGTTCATAGCAGCACAATTTACAACAGCTAAGATCTGGAAACAGCCCAAGTGCCCATCAGGAGATGAGTGAATAAAAAAGCTGTGGGATATTTACACCATGTTAAACAATGCATCTGTAAAAAGCAGGATCTCTTATCCTTTAAGACAGCATGGAGGGATTTGGAGAGTATTATCCTAAGTGAAATAAGACAATCAGAGAAAGACAAGTATTACATGATAGCACCCATATCTGGAATCTAATGAACAAAATAATCTGATGAACACAGTAGATGCAGAGACAGAAGCATGGAACAGACTGACAAATCTCAGAAGAAAGGCAAGGGTGGGTGAGTGGAAAGAGATTAACCAAAGAACTTATATGTATATATGTATAACCCATGGACACAGACAACAGTGTGGTAGAGGCCTGCTGCGCTGGGGGGGGGGGGGGGGGTGCGGGATGTGGGGCTGAAAGGATCAATAGGGAATAAAAAGGGACACCTGTAATACTTTCAACAATAAAGATAAATTTTTAAAAAATGGAATCAATTATATTTTTTCTCATGTAAGAACAAAGTTTCTCTTTAAAAATTCAAAGTCTCTATGAAATTTAAAAAGTCTTTGTTATTTACTTTTTTCTACACTTATTTTTATATACTCAGGAATGGTAACTGAATGTAACTGACATTTTCTAAAGTATTTATTAAAAATATCATGGCACTGGCTAGGTAGCTCAATGCATTAAAGCATTGTCCCAATATGTATAAAATGAATGCATAAATAAATGAAATCACAAAGGGATGTCTCTGTCTTTCTCCCTCTCTCTCCATCTGTCACTCCCTTTCTACCTTTCTCTTTCTCTAAAATCAATAAAACAAAAAAATTTTAAAAATAAGAAAATGTTATGTGTGTTTTTTCATCTAAATATTTTGAAAGGAGAAAGCAGCCGGAAGAGATCGTTTTAAAAAAAATGCACTTATGCACCCCATCACTGACCCCCACTTGTCTGTTTATTTGGTTCATTAAGATATTTTACATTTACTAAACTGTCATGTTTGATCCTCAACTCCCAAGACTTCATCCCTCATTTCCAAAATTTTCTAGGGAACTGATAGGCCTAAGGCAGGTGCTTTAGCTGACTTATAAAATGACCAGGACAGATGTCTACATTTTGCCCTTCTAAACTATCGCAGATATCTCCTTCTGTGGATAGAGAACCATACATTACAATTCTGACTCAGCCATGAGATCAGGAACACACACAATACTAAGAACATGGGTCTACAAGCATCAAGGTGACTCTTATTCCAGCAGTCAATTTGATTCCTGTGACTCAGAGCCAGCCACCTTCCACTGGTTTCCTGTTTCTGCAGGAAGGAGAGTCTTTACAAGGAAGGCTGTTGTTTGAGGGCAAGGGCTTAAGATGAGCATGTTTTCATAAAGCATGGGAAATCAGAAGGAACCGTAACTTCACGTGACCACAGAAGGACATAAAGAGAACCACCAGGAGGGGGTTGGGTGCAGAAAGAGAACAGTAGTCATAGTTATGTTGTTTATTATTTTGTTTACAAAGACTTGAGATTGGACCACATGGGTTCCCTGTAGTCAGATTCCATTAGTCTCTTAACTCCTGAGCTTTGGCATTAGCCTCCCATTGACAATTCCATTGATTATCCAGGAAAAATCTGTGCCCAGAAAATAAGGTGTCTGCCTGTGGAATAGTAATGAGGCTGAGAACAAGCAGTGAGAAAAATTTCAGCCATCCTCAAGGCCAGGGAGTGGTCACAGATTAGGTGCAGGAAGTGATCACAGAGTGATTGGAGAACAGATGGAGGGAGAAAGGCTCTGCCTTCATTCTTCACAGATCTGAAACACATTGTTGAGGTCACCCCACATCTAGTTCTAATGTTCAGCCTATTTTTGTGGCAAGACCTAAGAGATTATAGGGAAGCATTTTTGTTATATGGAAAGCCAGAGGGTCCATCTTGGATAGCTGTGAGACAGAATTTCCAGGTCCAAGTTTCTAGGGCTGCTATTTGGATGCTTTTGTTGCCAGGACATACGGTTCATCTTTGTGGTGCTGCTTATTCTCCTTTACATGATCTTGTTCCTGAGACCTGATGACACACTGTTGTTGGCTGAGTTAACACAGCCTGGAAGCAAGAAACAAAATATATAAATGAAAGTAAGAAGAAGGATTTGGTGGCCCTTGCTCACTTTGTCCACAGTTTAATTCACTTGAAAAATCAGAACACAAACTTTAAGATTGCAAGAAAAGTTGGGATGTAAGATGGGGATTTCAAAAATGAGAGAGTCAATGGGGATCAACCCCCCCAAATCTGAATACACTGTAACTGAGAAGAAAGGCTGATTATACCTGTGTGAGGTTTTGGTGAGAAAACAGTAAAAAATGAGCTACAAACTTATTTCTCCTGTCCTTACTTCATATAATGAGGGAACACTCTAATAATTTTAAAATAACAATAAAGTCAATCCATAATTAGTACTGTTTGTGGGGCACACAGTGGTTTACCCACATTTGCCTGGGCCTGATGCACTGGAGGAGTATGCTGTCCTTTGGTTTTGCTGCTCAGTGACGTTTAGTTTCATCCATAAGCTGTAATCAAGAGCTTCTGTTGTAGGTGACATAGAAACCAAAAGCAGGACCTACATTCCAAGAGGATGCCTTTATTTCATATGGCCAGAGATTTGATAACTGCTGATGTGTCAAAATTACACCATTCTATCCAGTGTTGCTGCCACTTCCGTGGCAGTTGGTCCTGGCTTTCTTTCCTGGGGTCACAGTTCATGAAAGAGGCTGGGTGAGCAGGGAGATATGCAGGGATCTATGTGCAAAGGGAAAGGTGCACACTGCATAAAAGGGGCAGAGCTGGGACAGGATACTTGCATGAGCATGAGCATCAGGGAGAATTTATCTATGTTATGTTTAAGGTCAAGAAGGACAAGGGTAATCTACCTGAAAGCATGCTCCTTTAGCCCTGAAACTAAGGCACAGGTGCTTCACATCCATTACTCCTTTGTATAGCCAGAGCACATGTAGGTGCTTGTGATGATTACTTCTATGTGGGAGATTAGGTAAGCCACTATCTCTGATATATGTTAAAACTTTATTCTAGCAGTGTCTGTGAGTATATGTTTTAAATCACTTAAAAATTACATCATTAGATTGATGAAAAGAGATTACCATCCGTAATGTCAGTGGGCATTATCAAATTAGTAGAGAGGCTAAACTCTCCAGGATAGAAGAAATTCTGCCAGAGATTGCCTTCAGAATAAAACTATAACACTATGTTATGCTTCTCTGTGTCTGTAACCTGGCATAAGCTGCTGCACATTTGAACTTGACAGGTTTTAAAATCATGTGAAACAATTAAAAAACCTCTTAAAAGATGAATGTGTGTGTGTGTGTATGTGAGAGAGAGAGAGAGAGGAAGAGAGAGAGATAAAGATGATAAAGATAGAGACAAAGATAGAGATAAAAATAGAGATCCATCCTATTGGTTGTGTTTCTTGGATGATCTTAACTCATACTTAGCTCTTGATCCTAATCTCTCTTCAACTGTCTGCTTTTTCTGGCCCTTTACAGGGTCCTGTTCGGTGGGACAATCATCTGATATGTTGTGGGGCAAAGGGAAGTCTGTGCCCTGGATCCTACAAAGACCTTCAGGACTCACCAGTCACAAAGAAGAAAAAAGGTCAGGAATACAAAATTTCAATGTGCATACTAGCCTTCTACCCATGGCCCACAGATCAGGATACCAGCACTCGATTTGTTATAAGGCATGTTCACATGCTTTCCAGGAGAGTCTGAGGAAATTCTCGAAATATACTGTGATTTTGGGAGAAGGGTATATGGATTTTCTATCCAGATTACAAGAAGCATTTGTAAGCCTTGGAAAAACAGTCAGGAACCCTGAAATCCCATGGTGCCCCCTTTTCTTTGGAGACCCTATGTCCTAATCCACATTCAAAATGTGGCAAGTTTCACAGTTCTTTTGGGGGTAAGGTGACAATTACAAACATATCAACCCAGGTGCACATTGCAGGTAACAGCACAGGCTAAACAGCCAGTGGTAGCTAGCCCAGGCCCCCTGCACCCACACTCTGCCCATCGGCCCTCAGGGCTGCTCTCACCACTTTGTCTCTTTGGAGACTAAAACAGCTCTTCCTGCTTCACCTTGATGTGGTTCCTGTAACTTTAAATCTACATCCTTCATCCCTCCTTCCCCAAGTGCAAGCAGTTCTCATGAAACTACAGATTTATTCCAGGGTTGTTTTTCATTTCTTAGTTTCCAATTCTTTGTTGAAATTTTCTACCTCATCCTTCACTGAAAGTATATTTTTCCTGAAGACTTTGTAGTTTTTTTTTCATTCAATTTGGGGAAAACTGTTATCTCAGAGGCACTGGGTATTTTTAGCTGTAAACTGGGATATCTACATAAGTTTAATTCTCTTGTAATGTTTTACACTTTTCACTGTAAGTTTTTCTTAGACGTATTCCTTAGCATTTCCTACAAACGGCATTGCTGTCAATTTAAAAAAATTTGATAGTGTACTGATAATAGATGGAATACAATTTATTTCTGCATATATTTTGTACCACAACATTCAGATTGGAGCACTCAGACCACAAGCGTATCTTAGCATATCCTCAACTCTGACCAGGGCATGCCCTGAATCAACCTGATTTCATCAACACATATATCTCAATTGGGAAATTTTTATCTCTGAGTTAGGAAATTCTGCTTGTACAAAACATGAACATAGTCAGAATGTCGAGCAATAAATAAATCTAATAGTTGAAATGAAGACAAGGATGTGACATTGTCAGAATGACTGGTCCAAGTAGGTGCAATGAAGATCTGACAACACAAGTCACTGCTGAGCTAGGTAGACTTGTCCAAAGACACTAGCAGGAGTGATTGCACCAGATTAGGAAAGTGGACAGGAGATTTTTGTTTCACTTCCTTGTGGGTCTGGATTACTGTGTCAGTTTTATGATTGCCACCCCTTATATTACAATAATAGCCTTGTCCTCAGGCTTCAGCCCTGTAAAGTGCAAAACACCTGAGTTTGTCAAGGCATCTTTTGATCCAGAGAAGTGGCGGGGAATCCAGAGCCCTGATGCTTCTCTCATTTATATTTTAACCACAGGAGATACTGGGGAGTTCTCACTGACTTTTGCTGTTACCATCTTTCAGCAAAGCCTCCAGTGCTAAACTACTGCTCAGGGTGCCCATGAGTATGCTTCTTGTTCCTGGAGATGCAGAAGAGGGCGCTGAATCAGCACAGGATGGCTGAGGGAACCTGTAAATGCAGACACTTGTCAGAGATGGGGCAAGGACCAGCACAAAACTACTTAGGAAACTGACCATAAAAGGAAAGAAATTGATAACTAAAGAAATTGACCTAGTCCCAGAGGCCTGTTCCTACCTATGCAGTGAGAGAGGAGTACCAGGAGGAGAGGAGTCCAGGCCATGGTGCACACAGCTCCTGATACCCACAATGGAGCTGGGCTGCGCCAAGCCTCCTTTTCTTCTCCATCCTCTGCCAAAGGAGGAGCTCTCATGCAAATAAGTGTTCATCCAGCCACAGGCATTCCCTGAGCCCTGGTGCTAAAACTCAGCTCACACCCCAAACTGAGGAGGTTGGAGTTGGTCCTTATCCTTCTTCAGAGCCCTGGGACAAAGCACCTGCTCAAGGAACTCTACCATGTTGGAGAGGACACAGCTGGTGAGTACTTTTCAGTGGGAACAAGACAAAGTCCTCAGGCCCAGGCTTCTTTGAATGAATGGGCCTCACTGAGCAGCTGCGAGGGGATCACAGGGCAGATCTGCAGCTGGTGTCAAGGCACGCACATCACTATGGCCCAAAGCTTTGGAAGTCAAGCTTGCTTTCTGTAGCTCACCAGGTTCCTGTCTCTATTCACACGTCTATGGTCTCTCCTAGAGGCTTTGATTGTGATTCATCAAATACAGATATTTGCTTGTTTGCTTGTCTTCTTTGGTTTCTGCAATAACCTCACTCTTTTAAATTTGTTTTTGTTTAAAAATATATCTCAATATCTCATCATGAGTTTTCCACTTTGTATTAGTCTATTTTGAAAATGTATATTTTTTTCACTTAAAATTTTCCAATTAAACATTAGAAAAAATGTCACATTTTCCCACAATTCTCACTGATGTTTGTTTAAATAAATTTTTAATATTGATGAATAAGCAAATTTACATACCTTTTGCATTTTAGTTAATCCTTTTCATTAATAATTATATATATTTATGCAAGTCTTTTTTGCAGCTTTTTGGGAATATTTATTTTTTCTTGGAATGTCCTTATGCATTCTTTGTGTAGTGGTTTTCAGGAATCCATGTGGGCTGTTAATGAGGTTAATGAAAATGGCACTGTGTGCATGCCAATGGGAAGAAGGCACTGCAGTCAGGCTCCAACCAAGTCCTGGTTCCCAGTGGAGTGACATCTGCTGAGGCATCAGAAGTTACAGACAGGTCCTGGTGTTTGAAATGGTGACTGAGAGAATCGCATGCTCAGAGGAAGACTCTAGAACAGTCCTGGAAAAAAACTGTGAGTCCTGAGTGCCTGTTACAAACAGATTCCACAGGACATTATTATCTAATGGTCCTCTCATGGAAGGTTGGCCTCATGCTACCCATTCCATTGTCTCTTAAA
Organism: Miniopterus natalensis; assembly: GCF_054644295.1. Lineage (NCBI taxonomy): Eukaryota > Metazoa > Chordata > Mammalia > Chiroptera > Miniopteridae > Miniopterus > Miniopterus natalensis. The sequence goes on from NC_142103.1 coordinate 64,283,565, forward strand.
GGAATTGTTTTTCTGAAAATTTGTTTTGCTGTGAGGGGTGAACACAGGCTGAATACTATTTCAGACAAAGCTCAGTTAAAGTTTCTTAACATGAATGATCCCTGTGATACCACAGATCCTCATGTTCTCTTCACTTTAAAACACAAAGTAGCCTGGCTGGGCATGGCTCAGCGGTTGACCATCGACCTAGGATCCAGGAGATCAGGGTTAGATTCCCAGTCAGGGCACATGCCTGGGTTGCTGGCTGCAGCCTATCAGTCACTCTCTCATCATTGATGTTTCTGTCTCTCTCTCTCCCTCTCCCTTCCTTTCTCTGAAATCAATAAAGATATATTTTTAAAATAAATAAATAAAACAAAGTAAAACATGAGATGCTCAACATCACTGACCATTAGGGAAATGCAAATCAAAACTGCAGTGAGATATTGCTTTACACAGATGTGAAGGGCTGTGTTAAAAATGAAATCTAATAATAATAACAGTTGTTCATGAAGATGTGAAAATATCATAAACCTTATACATTGTTGGTAGAAATTTAACCCATGAATCCATATTAAAACCTTAGGACAGTTCCTTTCAAATGTAATGTAAAGTTACCATATATCTCAGCAATTCCAATCCTAGGTGTCCACTCAATAAATTAAAACACAACCACAGAAAACAAAAACAAAAAAACAAAAAAAAACCTTGCACACAAATTTTCTTAGCGTATGCAGAAATGGTTCTAGCAGATTTATGCATAATAGCCACAAGATGAAAAACAACCTAATGAAGAGCAATGACTGTCACTCACCATTTAAATTACATCTGTACTTCCAATCATCATAGTTTGGTGGGCATCATGAAAAATCTGTTGGTACCAGTTCACATTATTTGTTCCAACGTTGTTCCTGTTTCCAGTGCAGGAGAGAGTGACCTTCTCACCTGCAGCCACTGAGGTTTCTTGCTTCAGCTCAGACTAAGTCCAGACCATGACAGAGGAGTGTTGACAGAGAGAAGTAAAACACTGCTTACTGGCCACAGCATATTCATAGAATATAAGAAAAAAATGTGTAGCCACAAGTGAACCTCATAATCATTTCCCTTGATTTTTTCCAGCCAGTCACTTAAGCAGTGAGAAAAGAGGGAAAGGAAGAGAGGTGTCTAGACCAAAATCTCTCTTATCTTTTCCCCTCAAGGGAAGCATTGAGGAAACTTTCATGCAAATTTTCCCTGGCCCTTCCATGTTTGCCCAGCCCTTGCATTTGGGTGCAGAGTCTCTGCCGCTGTAGTGATGCTCCCATACACTCTGCAACCTGCTAGAATTTATCATGGGTGTGTATGTGCATGTGTGTGATGAAGGAAGTGCAGAGATGACTGGATGGGAAGGAGCAGCTACACTGACTCCTGGACTTTGTGCAGTTCACTCACCTGTGGTGCTCAGAAGCAAAGCCTGGGAAGTCTCCACCATGGGGTGAACACCTCTCTGTATCTACATTTTTCTGTTCCAGTGTCCTGGGTTTAGTCTGAACTGAGGCAAAAAACTTAGTGTCTATGGGTCAGAAGGTCGCTCTCTCTGTACTGGAAACAGCAACAACTTTGGAACACATAATGTGAGCTGGTACCAACAGATTTTTCATGGTGCCCACCAAACTAAGATCATTGCAAGTTCTCAGCTCTCAGGGATTTCAGGGTGGTTCTTTGGCTCCATGTCTGGCAAAACTGCCTATCTGAACATTGCAGAACTTTTTCCTGAGGATAAGGCTGACTATTACTGTTCAAAGCCTTAGCGCTGTTTCAGACACACGGAGAACTGAGACAAAAACCTGCCCCTGTTCCACATGATCACCTTCATGACTGCCTGTGACAAACACCAACAAAAAGGATGACTGTAGAATACACTCAGAGTGTTGGTTTCTGACTTTCCGAGTACAAACATAATTTAGAAGGTGACAGTCATTTCCCCTCATATTGTATTTATTCTATCACAGTTCTAGAGGCCAGAAGCCTGAAATATGTACCACTTGGTTGAAGTCAAAATATCAGCAGGATCACACCTCCTTCAGAGGCTCTAAGGAAGAATCCTGTCTTTGTTTCTTCCACCTTCTGGTGGCCACTGGCAATCCTTGGCTTGTGGCTGCATTACTCCAATCTTCATGGTCAACATCTTCAAATCTCTCTATCTTCATCTTCACATGTCTTATTCCTCCTCTGTGTTTATCAAATACCTCTCTGATAAAGACACATGGGATTGCATTTAGAGTCCACTTAACATAATCAGGGATAATCTTTCCATCTCAAGATTCATAACTTAATGACATCTGCTAGGAATTTGATGTATAACGTAGTATTCACTTGTTCCAGGATTTAGGACATTGATATATTTGGGGAGCCATTATTTAGTTCACCACATTTTCTATTTGTGAGTGTTTTTATCACGAAGCACTGTTAGATTTTTTCAAGTTCTTCATGTCTTTTAGATAATCATGTTTTTTCCGTTACTCTATTGATATGATGTTATATTGACTGTTTTTCATATACCGAAACAACTTTGATGCCTGAGATAAATCCCATTTGATTGTGGTGTATAATCCTTTTTATATTCTAATGGATTTAGGTAAGAGTATTTTGTTAAGGATTTTTGAATTTATATTCCTAAGAGATATTGATCTATATTTTATTTTCCTGTGATATCTTTGTCTGGGTTAGTTAGCAGGGTGGTACTGGCCTCGCAGAATGAGTTAGGAAGAGTTCTCTTTTGATCTATTTCTTTTTTTTTTTCTTTTTCTTTTTCTTTAAATATATCTTTATTGATTTCAGAGAGAAGAAAGGAGAGGGAGAGAGAGATAGAAACATCAATGATGAGGGAGTCATTGATCGGCTGCCTCCTGCATGCCCCCAACTGGGGATCGAGCCCGCAACCCGGGCATGTGCCCTGACCGGAAATCGAACCCAGATCTCCTGGATCCTAGGTCGACGCTCAACAGCTGAGCCATGCCTGGCCGGGCTTGATCTATTTCTTTAAACATTTGGTACAATTCACTAGTGAAGACATTTTTTGAGACTTTTCTTTGGTGCAAGTGCTTGGTTACTAATGCAACCTTTTACAAGTTATAAATCTAATCAGATTTTCTATTTATTTTTGAGTCAGTTTTCCTAGTTTGTATATTTCTAGGAATTTTTTCATTTCATCCACCTTATCTAATTTGTTGGCATGATGTTCATAAGAACTCTCTTATAATCCTTTGTTTTCCTCTAAAGTCATTAGTAAGGTCCCTCTTTCATTTCTGATTCTGAAAATTTTACCAGGTTTCTCATTGCATTTATGGACAAAAGCCATTAGGGGGTTCTTACTCTAACAGTTTTGCTGATGTCACTTTTTCAGCAGTTTTTCAAGTCACTTACAAGACCTGCCATCATTGTTGGTAGATCTTATCTTGAGACTAATTGCAATGATTTCTGGTGAATGATATCTGATTCACCTCATAAGTTAATAAGTTAGAATCTCTTTGACTATGAAATACCAATATTTAAAAATATGGTAATATCTAAATTACATACCATTTATCAGGCATTGAAATGAGCATGACCTTGAAAACTCCTTGCTGCAAGTATCCAAATGGACACATTTTATTCTGTGACATGGAATTGACTTTTCACAGCAGACAGTAAATATACTTCTGAGGACCCAGTGGGCTTTTACCTATATTTTCACAAGCAGAATTATATTCTGAGCTCAGAAAGGTTTTGTGACAAGGGGAATTGTCACAAGCTAAATGGTCTTGATATGGCTGGAGTTGGTAAACCAGACTTTCAAAGGACAGAGCAGGGGAAAATAGAAGAACTTTTGCTTCAAGGATGACTGATGACCTAGTAGATGGGCCTCACTTCATCATAGGACAGTCACTCAGCAGCAGGAATTCTGGAATTTGGTAGCCAACCCCAAATGTTTCAAGATAAGGACTCAAGGTAGAAAAGAATGTGGGCATGGGAAAATTGAACACAGACCCAAGTCTTCAAGCAGGGAAATATGGGAGGGCTGTATATCCAAAGAATAATTTGGGAAGGTGTCTGGGTATGAATCAGCAAAGGAGAAATTGGAGGTGGGCTCAATTTTCATTGCAGCCCAGAACTAGAAGCTCCAGGTTCCTTAAAGTGGCCCTGCCTCTGACCCATTGGTCTGATAGAGCCAAGGAAGGATAATGTGGTTCCAACTTTGCAGGTTTCAGGGTTCCAAGGCAGGGAATATCATTACCTATACAGCTGGACCTAGATCAGAGCTTGGTGGTGTGCTCTCAGTCAGATTATTCTAAGGACTTAGAGGGTGTTGCCCTCTCTTCTCTCCCATAGTTGTCTCTTCCTTTACCTCAAAAAAAACAACTATGTGCCACAGATGGGCAAGGCATGAGGGGATGAGTGATCATCCCTAATGAGTCTTGAGGTACAGTTTGACATGCAGCATGTAGAGGGAAATGGGTATCAAGAACATTCTACCGTTGGCTGAAGAACAGAGGCATGTGGGGGTGGGTTAGCATCCCTAGTGAAAAGTTACAGTACCTATGATTTAAGTGTCAAGTACCTTGCTACCTAATGTACGTCCCATTGAATCCTCAAGACCTCATGAAGCAGTGCCTACTACTGTTATCAGAGAAAACAAAGCCTCACTGTGGTCAAGAAATGGGCCCAGGATGTCTGGGGAGGGGCGAAGATATCACAACATAGCAGGCAAGAGAACTAAAAATGGCCAGGCAATACAAGTGACGTGTCAGCATAATTTGTGATAACAATGAAGTCAGTCCTGGCTTTCCAAGGACAAGAAGAAGTGTGTCTGCCTAGTGTTTTAGGGGCATTACTTCAGGGAGCAAGCCCTTATTTCTCAGGAAATCCAGCAGGTAATGGGGATAAAACACCTAGCTCTTCACTGTGTTCTTCGGCAATGTGACAGAAGCACAGAATGGACAGCCTTCCTTCCAGTGGACACTTCACTCTGCTTTACCCATGACCCAGCGGAACTTCAGAGCACCTTATTGTTTCTCACTTTCTACTCAAGCCCAAGACAAATAGTCTGCAATGTCAGGTCACTGCCACCACCCACCTTCATTGCAATCAACCCCCACAGAGGGAATCACAGTTGTCCAAAGCCTCAGATAGCCCTGGCTTGGGCCATGTACATTTGACTGCCTTCCCTTGGTGTCCCATCACCTCTCTTTCTTTTACTTGTTCTGTAGGACTTACGGGACACCTCAACACCTTCTTTATATGAATGTGGCTCCCACATTGTCATTCTGTGGGTGGGTATGTCCTGCTTATATTAGTGTCACCACTACTAACACAAGGCCTTCCAGAGGAAAGAGGCTCAGTGAATGTCTAAGGAATAAATGAACCACTGAGCAGGGGTCATCTTTATTCAGGTGAAATGTCTCCACTTTCTTGAATGAACCAAGCAAATCCAAGGATACTTACATAATTTGTCTCAGAATGACAGACAAAAAGGGATAAGAAGCAAGAATTAACAACCTTTTGCTTTTTTTTCTCTATTTCTTGACCCCATTGATTGTACTGCTGAGTTTTTTCACATTTTCAAGGAAATCCTGTTCTAATGCCATGTTATCTAGTTCAGAATCACAAACTAAGCTGAAAGATGCCCCAATTTCTTTCACACAGTAGCAAAACTCTTACTCTTGACCCGGATAATGCAAATACATGTATGCTCAATGTCATTCACAAACTTAGATGCTGAGGCTTATGAAAACTTCTATGAAAAGGAACAACATTTGAAAAATTTCTACAGAAAACAAGAATAAATTTCTAAATCATCACAGAAGCCCAAAGATGCAACAGCCCATATTCCCCAACTCACCCTGGACCTCACTATCTAGAACACTGTCTGCTCTCTCCTCAAACACAGAGTGGAAAATGGGCCTCACTTCATGCCCAGCAAATGAAGCTGATGAATATGAGCCTGAAATGTGCCTGGATGCAACTATGGCTCAGGCATAGTGGCCCTTCAGGCAAGGATGGGAGGAACCTGAGATCCCTGTCACTAACCTGGAGCAAAAACTTGAGGTCTTTCAACATGGTGGTCTCGGCGTGACCCGTGCGATCCCACAGGAACTCATAGCATGCAGGATCGCTACTGGGCACCTGCCCATACACCAGGTACTGTTCCTGCACCCAAACTTTGGTGATGAGCTCCCTGGGCTCCCTGTAGAATCAATGTTCCTTCCCATCATGCATCCCTATGGCATTCAGTGCTTCCCATACTTTCTACTTAGGGGCACAATCAACCTTTGCAGCTATCACCCACAGAAGTGTGACCAGGAGGGAGGCCAGTGTTGGGAAATCTGTGCCCATCACTCACTATCCCATCATAGGTGAGGCCCAAAGTGGTTACCAGGACATAGGTGTGGTCACTGGGGTCCACTTCCTTCATATCAATGCTAAGGAGGACTTGCATGCACTCAGAGGCTGTGCTGAAAATCTCAAGGAAGTGTTCCTGGTACTCTTTGATGATGCTACTCAGCATTTCTGCCTTTGGGGTTGGCTCCCTGGTACAGTACTTCAGGAGCAGGAACTCCACCAAGTAAGCATTCTTCAAATGTAGGGCATCTCAGAGAGAGGACTCAGCACCTTCCCTGCTGCTTGGCCCCTCCTCATCTTGACTGCTGCTGCCCTCCTCTTCAGGTTGGCTATGTGGAGGGGTTGCCATGGCAGTGGGGGAGGGCAGGCACCCTGAGGGCTTTTGGGAGGACTTCTTGTCTCAGCAGCAGCCACCTCTTCCAGGCTGTCTGGTAACAGGACTGAGAAGGAGGAAGAGACAGAGGAGGAGGGAGACAGGGCCTCTTCCTGCTAGTCCTCCTCCTCAGGTCTGAACAGCTGCATCACCACCAGGTACTGGTTCTCTCTTGGGTCCTGATGATTTTCATCAGGCTTGCAGAGCTCACTCATCTTATGATGACCACCAGCCCTTTCCATTGTGCCTGGCAGCTGACTGCATGGTGATAGGAAGAAGGAGTCAATATTCTGTGCTCTCTCACCATCACTGTCATTGTGATTTCAGGACCCACAGACGACACTGGGGAGAGGTCAGTCCACAGGCCATGAGCTTAGAGAGCTGGTGCATGATGTTTATTGACATTCACGGTTCTGCATTTCCACAGGCCATGTCAGGCCCATGGATCTCTGGGGAGATGAAGTTCTGTTGCCTCTCTTTCCGGCAACCTTATGCAGGTTTTGTCTTAAATAGGGTCAAGACTCTGGAGATTTGTTGGAGTGCTGTGCTGAGCAGCCACCAGTACTGTACCCTCTTCATCCACATTGTTCACAGTGACTAGGAAGATGCCGTCTGGAGGCAGCTGCTGCTGGAGAGGTTGGAGTGCAACCCCATGCAGATTCAGGCCTTGCTTTGGGAAGGGAAGAAGTAAGGCTGTGGAGTGATTGCTGGCAAGTGGTCACAACCCAGAATTGCATAGACCCCTCCAAGGGTTTCCCTAGGACCTTGCTCAAGAGTTTGGAGCTTATTTTCTTTTGAACCTGTTGGAGTGGGCCTGTGGTTTCTGAAAGCAGCACACCTTCAAAGGGGCAGTAAGGGGCCCTGGGCTGGGTTTTTGTGGTCTGAATTTTTACCACCTTGGATGAACCCTTCTGTCTTCTCTGGGCCTCAGTTCCTCTTGGTGATCTGAGAGGCAGGGACAGGTCTGAATATGCATGGGGTGTTGGCTGTGTGTTCACATGTGTGTTTATGTGTGTATATGCGTGTGTGCATGTGACATACCACAAGAAGCTGCACAGCACACAGAAAAAGTTGGGTGGCCTCCAGACTCAGGCTGTCTGCCTGACTTCACACACCTGCCCCACCCCCACTGCCCATGGCATCCTGAGCAAGTTCCCTCACCCCTCAGTGGTTGAGGTTCCCACATCAGCCCCTTTCACCTGGTAAAGTGTATGGGACTCGATTGTCTGTGAGTTCCCCACAGCATCTGACCTGTACATGCTGCCCTCAGAAGTCTGGCTGGGACGTGCTCATTACTGGGTGGAGTTGTTGAGGACCAGGCCCTGTTCTCTTCATTTCTCTTTCCCCTGGCCTCAGCCAGAATTCCCTGAACAGTTTGATACATTGGAAGTACTCAGTCAGAGAGACCCAGGTCACTCTGTGTTGTTTGGTGAAATCAGCTTAGTCCCTAGTGGTCGTAGCTTTGAATAATCATTTTCTCTTACAGGCAGACCTTGGTTTATGGAAGGAAAAACATCTCTGTGCTTCTTTCTGGTGCACAGGACTTGCTGACATTGGGGAAATTTTGCAGTGCCTGGAAAACATAGCTCTTGATGAGGTTGTAGAAGTGGAAATCAGGTTGTACTGGCCAAACAGAAGTACCTGACTGCACTTTCAAACCCCAGATGGTTACTGGAGCCCATAACCAGGAAAAGATATCTTCCAGGGAGACATGCCAGAACACCTGACCCACTTGGGGCAAGAGGACTCCTCACAGGAAAGTTACCAAGAAACCAGCTGAATCATGACCATCAACTGGCCATCATGCCCCAGACGTAGAAATTAGGTTCAAGCTGAATTGGCACCATTGTGGAGAGAGAGCTACCCACCACTGCTGTTCTTGTAAATAGATTTCTGCTCTCAGATGCAGGGGACTTTCCTCATGAAATGCCTCTCTGGGCTCATTGACAGTATCAAGGACTTTCACTTTTAGGGAAAAGGGGAAGCTGCCATGAAATATCTTGGTGCTGTCACTCATTTTGGTCCTGCTCATTCCTGGGCTGTACAAAGAAATATGTTTTAAGAAAACTGGTTAGTATTTAGGGCTCCCTTACACATTTTCCCTTCTCTTGTTTCTGGTCAAACTCATAGAACCCTTCAACAGCATTCGGGGGACATTGTGGAGGGATGTGAGCAGCCACTGAATGATTGCCAGAGGGTGACCAGCCAGGGATGGCCTCATTCACCATGAAGGGGACATCAGACTTTGAAACAAACCACCTATCTGTCCTGGCAAGTGATTCTTGTCTCTTGTAAAAGTGTCCCTTGGGTCATGGAGCTGAGTGTTATACATGTCACATAGCTACTTAGTGACCAAAGAAAGAATCTGAAATACAGCTTGGGTGGGAAAGTGTTGAGTAGAGGTTTTTGTTTTTCTTTGTGGGCAATCTTTTATTTATTTAGGTCCCTTCTAGCAGAGTTCCTAATGGTGGTTAGATGTGAGGATGATGGGCTTTCTCCCAGGCATTGACTGGAATGGTCTTACACTACTTACCAGATGGAATGGTCCAAGTTTTAGGTGGGTCTCCCTGGAGGCCCCTGGAATTTAGGTTAGAGACACTCAGATGCTGATCAGGAACTTCCTGGCATCACAGGGAGACCCGTGAGGAAAAACTCTCCTGTTTCAAGATGCAAGACAAATGTAAAGTCATCCCCCCAAGGTTAGGAGCCAGGCAGTACTCCCTCCTGACCAGCAGGCAGAGCCCAGGAACCTGATCTTCCTGGCTTTACCTCAGGACTCCCTTTCCAGATCCTTGGCTGAGTGTGTGAAAATGAAAGAGGATAACAGGAACAAAAGCCTGTCTGGAGTCAGGATTTCTAGCCTCCTCGGGCTCATCTGATGAGGTCTGTGGCATGGAAACAGAAGAACATGGACACACAATCCTCATTGGATTGTTTATTTACTACCATGTAGTTTTGCTTTTCTTTATTAAAGCCAAAATGGATTAGTGGTTGCAAAGTGGTGATTGTTTTCTGTCACTTGTGAGCTTAGGGGCCTGCATTGTCCTTGAACTGCTCACAGAGTGAACACTTGTTATCTGAAGAGTTTTCCTCCTCCTCGTTGTCCTCAGGGTCTTTAGGTGGAGCCATCACTGAAAGGTCAGCCATCAGGACGGAATAACAGGTGTTGTACAAATACATCATCGAACCATAGAGTGGGTCATTTGGGGGTCTGGGGGGCAGATTCCCTGTGTCATTGGTTCCAGCAGTAGCCATGGGCACAGACATGGCATTCCCAGATGTGCCCTCCCCACTTGAGCCACCTTTTTCACTTGGACACTGGACTTCCATGGCACTGCTCATGGACTGCAGACCTAAGAACTTGAATGACAGGGTGCCCCTGGGTCCCCGAGCACTCGAGGATTTCTTCTGAGCCTTTCCCTCAGCTTCTTTAGTGCCTATATGGTGGTGAATTCTTGTAGTGCCTTGTAAGGGCTAGTTTCTTCTTTCTCTTTGGAGGTGTGCTGGTCCCTGGAGTCATGAGGTTTCCTTTTCTCTTAATGTACTTCTTTTTTTAAAAATTTATCTTTATTGTTCAAAGTATTACAGGTGTCCCATTTTCCTCCTCAATTGACCCCCTCCACCTAGCTCCCACCCCCTCCCCAGGCCTTCACCCCATCATTGTCTGTGTCCATGGGTTATGCATATATGCATATAGCTTCTTTGGTTAATCTCTTCCTACCCTCCACCCCCCTTCCCTCTTCTCTCTGAAATATGATCATCTGTTACATGAGTCAATGTCCCTGGATCTATTTAGTTCATCAGATTCTTTTGTTCATTAGCTTCTTGATAAAGAAGACCCTTCAACATTTCCTGTAGTGCTGGTTTGGTGGTGATGAAGTCCTTTAGCTTTTCCTCGTCTGAGAAGCTCTTTATCAGACCTTCAATTCTAAATGATAGCTTTGATGGGTAGAGTAATCTTGGTTGTAGTTCCATATTTTTCATCACTTTGTATATTTCTTGCCACTCCCTTCTGGCCTGCAAAGTTTCTGTTGAGAAATCAGCTGACAGTCGCATGGATGTTCCCTTGTATATAATTAATTGCTTTTCTCTTGCTGCTTTTAAGATTCTCTCTTTGTCTTTAACCTTTGGCATTTTAATTATGATGTGTCTTGCTGTGGGTCTCTTTGGGTTCCTCTTGTTTGAGACCCTTTGTACTTCCGGAACTTGTAAGTCTATTTCTTTCCTCAGGTAGGGGAAGTTTTCTGTAACTATTTTTTCAAGTACATTTTTAATTTCTTGCTCTCTTTCCACTCCTTCTGGCACCCAAATAAGATGAATGTTGGGCCTCTTGAAGTTGTCCCAGAGGCTCCTTCTGCTATCTTCATATTTCTGGATTCTTTTTTTTTTTAAAAATATATCTTTATTGATTTCAGAGAGAGGAAAGGAGAAGGAGAGAGAGAGAGAGATAGAAACATCAATGATGAGAGAGTCGTTGATTGAGCCCGCAACCCAGGCATGTGCCCTGACTGGGAATCAAACCCTGATTGCCTGGATCCCAGGTCAATGCTCAACTGGCTGAGCCACACCCGGCTGGGCTGAATTCTTTTTTCTTTTTGCTCTTCTGGTTGGGTGTTTTTTGTTTCTTCATGTTCCAAATTGCTGATTTGATTCTCAGTGTCCTCTACTCTACTGTTGATTCCCTGTAAATTATTCATTTCAGTTCTTATAGGCTTCATTTCAAATTGGTACTTTACTATATCGTCGATGGTCTCACTTGTTTTCGTAATAGTGTTACTAAGATCCTTGAGCATCCTTATAACCATAATTCTGAACTCTGTGTCTGTTAGTTTGCTTGAATCTATTTCATTTAGTTCCTTTTCTGGAGTTTTCTTTTGTTCTTTCCTTCGTGATATGTTTCTTTGACTCCACATTTTGGCTGCTTCCAGATGTTTGTTTCTATATATTAGGTAGAGCTGCTATGTCTCCTGGAGTGTGTAGAGTGGCTTTGTGTAGTAGATGTCCTGTAGGGTCCAGGGGCTCAGCCTCCCCAGTCACCTGAGCTGGGCTTTTTAGGTGCTCCCCTGTGTCCTGTGTGCACTGTCCTGTTGTAGTTGAGCCTTGGTTGCTGTTGGCATCACTGGGAGGAATTGACCCCCAGGCCAATCGACTGTGAGGACCAGCTGCAACTACAGCCAAAGAGCTGCTGTGCTGGAGACATCCCTATGGAGCAGGATTTACTTCAGTGGATCTTTGGTGTTCACCAAGTGCACCCCTTGAGTGTGTCACTCCTGGATGTGGTAGGGTTGTAGTCCAGTGTGGTTGAGTCTAACCACCAGGTGCACTGTCTCTGGGGCCTCCTGGAAGGTGCAAAGTCAGCCTCTGCCAGTGCCTTGCGTAGAGCCACCCAGCATGAGCTACACAGCAAACTGTAGATGGCTGTTACTTGTGCTGGGCTTGGAGGTATCTGGGAGAGGCCAAGCTATGAGCCAGTGCAGGCTGCCACTAGTGCCATGCCTGGGGCCACTTATCAAGCCGTATGGTGAACGTTGCTGCTTGTTTGAGAGATTTTAGGAAAGTCCTAAGCATGAGGCTCGAGAGGCCACTTGCACAGAAAAGCCACTGGAAATGGCCTGGATGAGCTTGCAGTAGGGAGGGGCGGGGCCTCTGGGAATCACCTGGGAGGGCCAAAGTTCTGAGCCAGGAGCTGATGATTCAGATATGGTGCCTGCCTGCCAGCTGTGTGCGGGGAGGACTCGCCAGAGGAGCAATGGCCTCTGCCAGCTCTTCTGCCTGGGAGAAAGCTGCCCCTCCACCTTTTGTCCCAATTTCAGGCAGGTTAGTTCCTCCCCAAGTGTCCCAGGTTCCTTTCAGGCTGCTGCCTGGCTCTGGGGCTCAGAGGGAGCACATCTGAGTCCATGCACAGGCCCTTTAAGAGGAGCTGCCTGGGACTCCCAAAGCCTCCTTGACCCTCAGAGGCAGTCCCCGCTGGTTTCACAGCCCGGAGTTGTGGGGATTTCTCTTCCTGGCCCTGAAGCCCTGGGCTGGGAGCCTGTTGTGGGGCTGGGACCCCTCACTCTTCCGGGAAACCCCCACTGCCAAGATTCCCTCTTGGGTTTCAACCGCAGCACCAGGTTTGGGCCCCCGCCCACGACTCTGTGACTCAGCTTGATCCGCCAGCACCTCCGCCCCTCCTACTGCTCTTGATGTTCCTTCAGTTCCCTGGTTCCAGGGCTTCTGTTCAGCCAGATTTCAGAAGACTGAGTGATGGTGGTTCTGTATTTTAGTTGTAATTTTGATGTGGTTGTGGGAGGCAGCGGGTGCAGCTGTTACCTACACCACCATATTGTTTCTCTTCTTTTAATGTTCTTGACCAGCCAAAGCTTGTTTCTCTGTAAGTTGCAGTTTCTGTAGATCTGAACCAAAAGTAATTATTTAATCATTCTGGGAGAAAATATATCTATTTCACATTAACTGACTTCTCAGAGTCTTTAGTCATCCCTGCAGGTTATCTCTAATGGGGTTATAGTTTCATTTGAAAATCTATACTTTCTTATCTTTGGATAAATACTGTCTCATGTGGGAAAAAAAAAGAGTTATCTTCTGAAACGAAACCCTTTTAGTAAATCATTCTTCTCGGTCTACTAGGAAGATGTTTGAGTAACAGAGAACATGGGAAATGGGAGGACTTTCTACTTTACCATCAATTTGTTCCCTGGAGAGCAAACTGAACAGTTGCCTGGGCATATTTTGCTGAATCTATGGAGGTTCAGCAGGCAGATGAAAGTCTTCAGGCTGTTTGATTCAAAGATTTGTTGCTCTCCCTTTTGGCAAAGAACATTCATCTGGAAAAGGTCTTCTTCAATGATCACAGTGTCTCTGTCATCATTCCAGCACACAGACATGAAGGCACTGTCCTCCACTATCCTCCAAAGCTTTCTTGGGAAGGAAAGCCCAAGAAGAATGTTGTTTCCTTCCACATTGGCGGTGACTTAGTTTGGGTCTTTTGATTGTGAGTTGTCTTGGGGACTTGGATCTTGGCTCCTGCCTTGGTCACTGTGCCTCTCCAAAGCCTCCTTCGGATCCATATCTGGATCTGGGAATGCATCATATTGGACACTTATTTGTGGCACTTTATCCATTGAAGGGGCCAACTTGTCTTCACCCATTTCATTTAAACTGACTAGCCATGGAGCTGCTGTATTCGTGTCCCCAGGATCTTATCCCTGAACCCTAGAGTCAGAAATGCCTTAGGTCACAACAGGGATGCCCAATATCCTCAATACTACCCTCAGTATTCTAGAGTATCAGTCATGGGGCAACTAGCTGCTTAAATCACTGTCCACTGGGTATGTGATGTCACAAAGCTAGCTCACAGCTGCTCTGGAGTGTAGGTCCAGGCCAAGTGTGTGTGGGGTAGATGGGTGTAAGGCCCCCAGCTTTTCTCTTTACAGAAAGTACAGAAAAATAGAGTTCAGGTTGACAGAAAGGGCTCTCACCTGCTGCCAGGCACATTGTTTTCTGTTGCTAGGCACTGGATGTGTTGAGAAGTCATGATCCTATCTCCACTCCCACCTCTACAGAGGGAGAAAGCCTGTTGATGACCTCTTTGATTGCTCAAGGGCAAGATCCTGGTTACTTACCACCAAGACTACCTGGGTCGGATGGGGCCCTCGGGGACTATACCTCCCAGAAGATGGTCGTTGGCCAAGTTTCAGTTGATAACTCCCCTCTTCAATGCCCTACCCAGCCCCCAGCAACTTCCTGCTTTGGTCTCTTCCAGCTGCTCCTGCTGGTTGGTGAGTCCTGCTTAGATGGGCCCACAAAAATAATCCTATTTTCTTACCCTTGGTACAAGTTGTCCCGAGAGTAGGGCAGTGCCCTAGCACAGGTGAGAGCATTCCTCTTGTTCCTCAACTTCAGTGCTACCCAAAGCACCTCAGAAAGAGTGTTACCCACATTGTTGGCATGTGAGTGGAGAGCTGCACCCTCTGCTGTGCTGGCGAGCCCCCTCTTGCTCTACGCTTGCCTCCAAATCTCAGTCCTCTCTGATCACAACAAGATTGGTTTTAGTTTCCATTTCTTCCCCATAGGAACACTTCTCACTACCCAAGGTGGACTCACTTTGGGACACCTGCATTTGCCTTCTCAAATCAGCCTCCCTTGAGGCCTCCTCTATACCTCATTTCTTTTCTTCAGTGAGGTGGGTGGGCATTTGCTTGCTCATATTTCTGGCCTCCCACTTCCAAATTGGATCTCCTTTGGTACCTCACCTTTTCATTACTGATTTGGGGGTTAGGCATATATTCAGCTCTGTTGAAAAAATCATTCCACTGACTCACTCTCATGCCAGCACTGTTCTCCTTGCCTGAAGCCTACCACATCCCCCACCTGTGTGTCTTTCTCCTGCCACTACCTTGAGGATAGGTACATTGGATCATTTTGTTTGCTCTTGGGTTAGATAGTTTTCATAGACCCTACTTTACACAGACTCTCTACTAAGGAAAGTTAGGACTTGTTTATCTGTGGCTGAAGGAAGCCAATATGAAGATAATCATAAATATGTACTTGAATATAGATGAGAGTCTGGGTATGGGATAGGACAAAAGCCAAATCCAAGTCATTTTCACCACAGAGGAGTGGATACTACAGTGGTTTGGTGATCTATGATCTTTAGCTGCTGTAGACAACTTTGGTTTTAATACTCACTGTATAGGGAGATAGAGTGGTACTGTGGGAAGGCCCCATCTGCACAGGTCTTAGGTCCTTATCCCAGCTCTGCCATAATGTGGGGTCATTTGTCTTCCCTGAACATCAGTTCTTTGTTTCTGAAAGGGAAATTCAGGGCATTTGGGAAGAGAATCCTCCAAGATGCCCCTCAGCCTAAGGACTGCATGTTTAATAGAGTCCTTAGGTCTAGATATGGGCTCAGTCCATGGTCTTTGTGCTTCAAGACAGGCTTACAAAAACATTTCTTCAAGAAGTCAGTTTATTCTGGGAAGATGTGCACTAGAGGCTAAAAATTGGTGACTTTTCAGAGGGGGGCTCCTGGTGTCTCTGGTTAAACAGCCAGCTCCCTTGAGTTACTTACCAAAGTATCTTTTCTTTAGTGAGTTATTTAAAGGCTGAATAAGAGATTTCCTTGAGGCCTTTGCTAACTCATGACTCTGCTGATTACTTATTCAAAGGGATTTGACCATTTTATGGGAGAGAAATTGGAGAGAAGGCTCTGGAAACCACAGACCACCTCACTCCAGGACTTCACCTGTTTATTGTCTCTGTCCATGGGCTATTCATATGTGCTCATAAGTTCTTTGATTAAGCTCTGCCTGCCCTCCTTCCTGCCTTCCCTCTGATATCTGTCAGTCTGTTTCAGGCTTCCACGTCTGTGGTCCTATCTAGTTCATCAATTTTTTTTGTTCTTTAGATTCTACATATGAATGAGATCATGTGAAATTAGTCTTTCTCTGGTTGTCTTATTTCACTTAACTTAATATTCTCCAGGTCCATCCATGATGTCCAAAAGGACAAGAGATTCTTTTATTTTATTTTATTTATTTACCTTTATTGTTGAGAGTATTACAGGTGTCCCATTTTTTCCCCCAACTGACCCCCCTACTTTGCTCCCACTCCCTCCCCAGGCCTTCACCCCATTACTGACTGTGTCCATAGGTTATGCATATATGCATATAACTTCTTTGGTTAATCTTTTCTCACCCTCCACCCCCCACTTCCCTCTTTCTTCTGAGATATGATCATCTGTTGCATGCATCAATGTCTCTGGATCTATTTAGTTCATCAGATTCTTTTGTTCATTAGCTTCTTGTTAAAGAAGACCCTTCAACTTTTCCTGTAGTGCTCGTCTGGTGGCGATAAACTCCTTTAGCTTTTTCTTATCTGTGAAGATTTTTATCTGACCTTCAATTCTAAATGATAGCTTTGTTGGGTAGAGTAATCTTGGTTGAAGTTCCATGTTTTTCATCACTTTGAATATTTCTTGCCACTCCCTTCTGGCCTGCAAGGTTTCTGTTGAGAAATCAGCTGACAGTCATATTGGTGCTCCCTTGTAGGTAACTAATTGCTTTTCTCTTGCTGCTTTTAAGATTCTCTCTTTCTCTTTAACCTTTGGCATTTTAATTATGATGTGTCTTGCTGTGGGTCTCTTTGGCTTCCTCTTGTTTGGGACCCTCTGTACTTCTGGAACTTGTAAGTCTATTTCTTTCCTCAGGTAGGGGAAGTTTTCTGTAACTATTTTTTCAAGTACATTTTTAATTTCTTGCTGTCTTTCCACTCCTTCTGGCACCCCAATAAGATGAATGTTGGGCCTCTTGAAGTTGTCCCAGAGGCTCCTTATACTATCTTCATATTTCTGGATCCTTTTTTCTTTTTGCTCTTCTGGTTGGGTGTTTTTGTTTCCTCATGTTCCAAATTGCTGATTTGATTCTCAGCATCCTCTACTTTACTGTTGATCCCCTGTAGATTAGTCTTCATTTCAGTTCTTATAGGCTTCATTTCAAATTGGTACTTTATTATGTCATTTATTTTCTCAGTTATTTCCCTAATAGTCTGCTTAAACATCCTTATAACCAAAATTGAGAACTCTGTATCTGTTAGCTTGCTTGGATCTATTTCATTTAGTTCCTCTTCTAGAGATTTCTTCTGTCCTTTCCTTTGTGACATGTTTCTTTGACTCCACATTTTGGCTGCTTCCAGATGTTTGTTTCTATATATTAGGTAGAGCTGCTATGTCTCCTGGAGTGTGTAGAGTGGCTTTGTGTAGTAGATGTCCTGTAGGGTCCAGTGGCTCAGCCTCCCCAGTCACCTGAGCTTCGCCTTCTAGGTGCTCCCCTGTGTAGGTTATGTGCACTGTCCTGTTGTAGTTGAGCCTTGGTTGCTGTTGGCATCACTGGGAGGAATTGACCCCCAGGCCAATCGACTGTGAGGACCAGCTGCAACTACAGCCAAAGAGCTGCTGTGCTGGAGACACCTCTATGGAGCAGGATTTACTTCAGTGGAGCTTTGGTGTTCACTAAGTGTGACCCTTGAGTGTGTCACTCGTGGATGTGGTAGGGTTGTAGTCCAGCGTGGTCGAGTCTGACCACCAGGTGCACTGTCTCTGGGGCCTCCTGGCAGGTGCAAAGTCAGCTTCCGCCAGTACCTTGCCCAGGGCCAGCAAACCATAGCTGGCTGCTACTTGTGCTGGGCTTGTAGCTGTACAGTAGAGGCTAAGCTATGAACCAATGCGGGCTGCTGCTAGTGCCATGCCTGGGGCCACTTATCAAGCCGTATGGGGCACGCTGCTGCTTGTTTGAGAGATTTTAGGAAAGTCCTAAACATGAGGCTCAAGGGGCCACTTGCATAGAAAAGCCACTGGAAATGGCTTGGATGAGCCTGCAGGTGGGAAAGGGCGGGGCCTCCAGGATTCACCAGGGTAGGGCCAAAGGTGAGTCAGAAGCTGGTGATTCAAATATGGCACTTGCCTGCTGGCTGTGTGGAGGGAGGGCTGGCCAAAGGAGCAATGGCCTCTGCCAGCCCTTCTGCCTGGGAGAAAGCTGCCCCTCCAACTCTCTCCCAGATTTCAGGCAGGTTAGTTTCTCCCCAAGTGTCCCAGGTCCTTTCAAGCTGCTGCCTGGTGCTGGGGCTCAGAGGGATTGTGTCTGAGTGAGTCCACGTGAGGGCCCTTTAAGAGGAGCTGCTGGGGCTCCCACAGCTTCCGTGATCCTCAGAGACAGTCCACTCTGGTTTCACAGCCTGGAGTTGTGGGGATGTCTCTTCTTGGCCCTGGAGCCCTGGGCTGCGGGCCTGCTGTGGGGCTGGGACCCCTCACTCCTGCGGGAAAACTCTGCCCCTAGATGTCCCTCCTGGGTTTAAACTGAGGCACTGGGTGTGGGCCCGCGGCTGTGTCTCCAGGATTCATCCCCGATCCGCCTGCATTTCCACCTCTCCTACCGGTCTCTGTGCTTCTTCAGTTCCCTGGTTGTAGGGCTTCTGTTCAGCCAGATTTCAGGAGGCTGTGAGTGATGGTGGTTCTGTATTTTAGTTGTAATTTTGATGTGGTTTTGGGAGGCGGCGGGTACAGCTGCTGCCTACACCACCATCTTGTTTCTCTCCGGGATCCTTCTTTTTTAAAGCTAGGTAGTATTCCATGATGTAAATGTCCCACACACAGCTTTTTTATCCACTCATCTACTGATGGGCACTTGGGATGTTTCCAGATCTTAGCTATTGTAAATAGTGCTGCTATGAACATAAGGGTGCATATATTCATTCTGATTGGTGTTTTGGGATTCCTAGAAGTGAGATCAGTGGGTCAAATGGCAGTTCCTTTACAAATTATTTGAGGAACCTTCATACAGTTTTCCAATAGTGGCTGCACCAGTCTGCATTCGTACCTACAGTGTACTAGAGTTCCCTTTTCTTTTTTTAAGTTTCTTTATCTTTATTGTTGAGAATACTACAGATGTCATTTAAAAAAATCTTTATTGATTTCAGAGAGAGGAAGGAAGAGGGAGAGGGAGAGCTAGAAACATAAATGATGAGAAAGTAATGGATTGGCTGCCCCTGCACTCCCCCCCCCACTGAGGATAGCACCTGCAACCTGGGCATGGGCCCTGCCCAGAAGTCAAACCTCGATCTCCTGGATCCTAGGTCAATGATCAACCGCTGAGCCATGCTTGGCCGGGCAAGATATCCTCTTTTTATCCCCCTTGATCCCCTCCACCCTTCATCCATCCCACCCCCAGGCTTTCCCCATACCAATGTCTGTGTCCATGGGTAATGCTTATAAGCATATAAGTTCTTTGATTCATCTCTTGTCACCCATTCCCCACTCCTCACCATCCCTCTGAGGTCCCTCAGTCTGTTCCATGCTTCTATGTCTCTGGATCCACTTTGCCAACAGTTTATTTTGTTTATTATATTCCACATATAAGTGAGATCATGTGGTACTTGTCTTTCTCTGACTGGATTATTTTACTTTACATAATATTTTTTAGTTCTCTCCATGTTGTTCCAAAGGATAGAAGATCCTTCTTTTTTACAGCTGCATAGAATTCCATGGTGTAATTGTGCCACAGCATTTTATCCACTCATCTACTGATGGGCACTTGGGCTGTTTCCATATCTAAGCTATTGTAAATTGTGCTGCTATGAACATAGGGGTGCATAAGTTCACTGTGATTGGTGTTTAGGGTTCCTTAGGATATAGTCTTAGAAGTGGGGTCACTGGGTCAAATGGAAGGTCAATTTTTAATCTTTTGAGGAAACTCCAAACTGCTTTCCATAGTGGCTACACCAGTCTGCATTCCCACCAGCAGAGTAGTCGGGTGTCCTTTTCTCCACATCCTCGACAACACTTGTAGTTCGTTGATGGTAGCCATTTTGACAGGTGTGAGGTGGTATCTCATTTTGGTTTTAATTTGCATCTCTCTGATGATTAGTGACCTTGAGCATTTTTTCACATGTCTCTTGGCTATCTGTATGTCCTCTTTGGAGAACTGTCTATTTAGGTCCTTTGCCCATTTTTTAAATTGAATTGTTTGTCTTCCTTTTGTTAAGTTGTATGAGTTCTTTATATATTTTGGATATTAACCCTTTATCAGATGTATCATTCGCAAATATATTCTCCTATACAGTGGGCTCTCTTTTTGTTTTGTTGATGGTTTCTTTTGCTGTGCAGAAGCTTTTTATTTTGATGCAGTTTCATTTCTTTATTTTCTCAGTTTCTCTTGCCCTAGGAGATGTATCAGCAAACATATTAGAGATGTCTGAGATTTTGTTGCCTATGTTTTCCTCTAGGATTTTTACGCTTTCATGTCTTACATTTAAGTGTTTTATCCATTTTGAATTTACTTTTGTGTATGGTGTAAGTTGATGGTCTAGTTTCATTTTTTTGCAAATGCCTGTCCAATTTTCCCAACACCATTTACTGAAGAGGCTATCTTTACTTCATTGTATGTTCTTGCCTCCTTCATGAAATATTAATTGACCATAATGGCATGGGTCAATTTCTGGGTTCTCTATTCTGTTCCACTGATTTGTATGTCTTTTCTTGTGCCAGTACGAGGCTGTTTTGTTTACAGTGGCTTTGCAGTATAACTTGATATCTTGTGTTGTGATCCCGCCAACTTTGTTCTCTCAAGATTGTTGTGGCTATTCAGAGTGTTTTTGGGTTCCATATAAATTTTCAAAGTGTTTGTTCTAGATCTGTGAAATATGCTGTTGGTATTTTAATAGGGATTGCATTGAATTTATAGATTGCTTTGGGTTGTATGAACATTTTAATGATGTTAATTCTTTCAATCCATAAACATGGTACATTTTTCCATTTGTCTATATCTTCCTTTACTTCTTTTCTCGGTGTCCTGTAGTTTTCTGAGTAAAGGTCTTTTACATCTTTGGTTAATTTTATTCTTAGATATCTTATTTTTTTAGTTGCAATGGTAAATGGGACTGTTTTTTTAGTTTCTTTTTCTGAGAGTTCATTATTGGTATATAAAAATGCCATCAATTTCTGGGTGTTAATTTTGTATCCTGCTGCTTACTGAAGTCATTTGTTAAACCTAGTAGTTTTTTGGTGGAGTCTTTAGGATTCTCAATGTACAATATCATGTCATCTGCAAATGATAGTTTTGTTTTCTTCTTTCCAATTTGGATGCTTTTTATGTTTTATTCTTGTTTGACCACTGTGGCTAGGACTTCCAGTACTATGTTGAATAAGAGTGGTGAAAGTGGACACCCCTGTCTTGTTCCTGTTCTTAGGAGAAATGCTTTTACTTTTTGCCCATCAAGTATGATGTTGGCTGTAGGTTTGTCATACATGGACTTTATTATGTTGAGGTATGATCCCTCTATTCCCACTTTGCTGAGAGTTTTTATCAAAAATGGGTGTTGGATTTTATCGAATGCTTTTTCTGAATCTGTTGATATGATCATGTGATTTTTGTCTTTCAATTTGTTTATGTAATGTATCCCATTTATTGATTTGCGAATATTGTACCAGCCTTGCATCCCTGGAATAAATCCCACTTTGTTACAGTGTATGATCTTTTTAATATATTACTGGATCCGATTTGCTAACATTTTGTTGATGATTATAGCATCTATGGTCATCGGGGATATTGGCCGGTAATTTTCTTTCTTTGTAGTGTCTTTATCTGGCTTTGGAATTAGGCTAATGCTGGACTCGTAAAAAGTTTGGAAGTGATCCTTCCTCTTGGATTTTTTGAAATAGTTTGATGAGGATAGGTGTTAAATCTTCCAAGAATGTTTGCTAAAACTTCCCTGTGAAGCCATCCGGGCCAGGGCTTTTGTGGCTGGGAGACTTTTGATTACTTCTTCAACTTCATCAGGAGTTATCTGCCTGTTCAGGCTTTCTGACTCTTCCTGATTGAGTTTTGAAAAGTTGTATTTTTCTAGGAATTTGTCCATGTAATCCAGGTTGTGCAGCTCGGTGGCACATAGTTGTTCATAGTATTTTCTTACAATCCTTTGTATTTCTGTTGGGTCAGTTGATATTTCAACTCTTTTTTTACTGATTTGATTTATTTGGGTCTTCTCTGTTTTTAGATGAGTCTGGCTAAAGGTTCATCAATCTTGTTTATCTTTTCAAAAAACCAGCTCTTGGTTTCATTGATCTTTTGTATTTTTTTTTTTCTTAGTCTCTATGTCATTTATTTCTGCTCTGATCTTTATTTCCTTCCTTCTACTTACTTTGGGATTTTCTTGTTGTCTTTCTATGTTTTTAAGTTAGAGTTAGAGAGTCTATTAGAAGTTTTTCCTGTTTTTTTTAAGGTAGGCTTGTAGTGCTATGAACTTCCCTCTCAGGACTGCTTTTTTGTGTTCCATAGACATGGAGTTGTTATGTGTTTATTTTCATTTGTTTCCAGGAAGTGTTTTTAAATTTCTTTCTTCATCTCTTTGGCAACCCATTCATTGTTTAAAAATATGCTTTTTAACCCCATATGTTTAAATGTCTTTTAGTGTTTTTATTGTAGTTGATTTCTAATTACATGCCTCTGTGGTCTGAGAAGATGCTTGATAAGATTTCAACCTTCTTGAACTTGTAGAGACTTGTTTTGTGTCCTAACATGTGGTCTATCTTTGAGAATGTCTTGTGTGCACTTGAGAAGAATGTGTAGTCTGCAGCTTTGCAGTAGAATGTTCTGTAAATGTCTATTAAATCCATCTGATCTAGTATGTCATTTAGGGTCACTGTTTCCTTGTTGAGTTTTTGTCTCTAAGACCTATCTAGTGAAGTCAGTGGGGTGATAAGGTCCCCTAGCATGACTGTATTGCTGTCAATCTCTCTTTTGAGTCCTCTAGAAGTTTTTAAAATAAATTTAGGTGCTCCTATATTGGGTGCATATATGTTTATCAGGATTATATCCTCTTTTTGGATTGATTCCTTTTAATATTATGTAATGACCTTTCTTGTCTCTCGTTATGTTCTTCATTTGGAAGTCTATTTTGTCCGATATGAGTATTGTTACCCAAGCTTTTCTTTTCATTTTCATTTGCCTGGAAAATTTTTTTCCATTTCTTCACTCTCATCACCTGTGAGTCATTTGTTCTGAGGTGGGTCTCTTGTAGACAGCATATATTTGAGTCCTATTTTCTTATCCATTCAGCAACCCTATCTCTTTTTATTGGGACATTTAATCCATTTACATTTAAGGTTATTATTGAAAGATAATTATCAACTGCCATTTTGTTTCTTCATGCCAATGTTTCTCATTCTTTTCATTTCTACTTCTAATTATAGCAGTCCCTTTAACATTTCCTGTAATGCTGATTTGGTAGTGATAAAGTCCTTTAGCCTCTTTTTGTCTGGGAAGCTCTTTATTTCACCATCCAGCTTGAATGATAATCTTCCCCAATAGAGTAGTTTTGGTTTCAGACCCTTGCTTTGCATTACCTTGAATACTTCATTCCATTCTCTTCTGGCCTGTAGAGTTTCTGATGAGAAGTCAGATCACAGCCTTATGGGGGCTCCTTTGTATGTAACAGATTGCTTTTCTCTGGCTTCCTTTAAGATTCTCTCTTTGTCTTGGATTCTTGGCATTTTAATTATGATGCATCTGGGATTGGGCCTCTTTGGATTCTTCTTGCTTGGGACTCTCTGTGCCTCCTGAACTTGTATGACTTTCTCCTTGACCAGGTTAGGAAAGTTTTCTGCCATTATTTCGTAAGTAGGTTCTCTAACCCCTGCTTACTTTCGACCTTCTCTGGCACTCCTATAATACGAATATTGTTATGTTTCATGCTGTCCCACTGCTCCCTTAGACTGTCCTCCTGTTTTTTAATTGTTTTTTGTTTTTGAGTCTCTGATTGAGTCATTTTGTTTATCCTGTCTTCTAGTTAACTCATCTGATCCTCAGCTTCCTGTAACCTGCTGTTTATTCCTTCCAATGTATTCTTAATTTCTGCTATGTCATTCTTCATTTCTCACTGGTTATTTTTTGTAGTTTCCATATCTTTTTTTATGCTGTTGAGCATCCTTACAACCAGTATTCTGAACTCTATATCTGAGAGATTGCTTATCTCCATTTCACTTGGCTTTTTTTTTTTCCAGAGAATTCTCTTGTTCTTTCATTTGGGACTTGTTTTCAGGTCTCCCCATTTTGGTTACTTTTTTGGGTTTGTTCTTAAGTGTTAGGTAGATCTGCTAGAACCTCAGTCTTTTTGGAGGGTCTCGGGTACAGGCCAATGTCAGATGCAGTTTGTCACTGTCCCTAAGTACCCTGTTTGGGGCTACCAACAAGCCTAGGTTTGAGGTCTCATCTGCTGGGGCTGGGTGCATTTGGACAGGACCAAGATGCACACCAAAGTCTTATTTTCTACCCCTCGCTCCTGAAGAAGATCAGGCAAAGACTCAAAGCACCCTGAGTTCTTCCTTTGCCTGCAGGTTGATTAATCTGATTGTCTTAATGAGCCTCAGGCTGTTCAAGCTCCACAGGGTCAGGCAGCTGGTTATTTTCAGTCTCTTAACAAGCCTTAGGCTGTAGAAACCCCCCTGGGCAGGGTAAGAGGCTTTCCAGCAGGGTGTGGCAATTGCTTCCCCCTCAGGCAAAAGCCAAAAATTTGTAGCCCGATAAAGATGTCCCCCACAGTGTGGGGGAATGACTCAGCACAGGAATCCAGAGGGGCATCCCTGATCTCACTCTCTTGAGCCCACAACACCAGACTCTCCTCACACAGCTCCAGTCCACTCCACTCCCCCTCTGCCAGAGCCCAAGGTGAGTGGCTGTGCAAAAGACTTTTTGCATTAGCTCTTTAAGAGGATGCCTGCATTTCCAGCAAACTCTCCCTGGTGGATAGAAACCTTGCTGCTTTTCACCACCAGATTTTATGTGGCACCTTTCTCACTACTGGTGCTCTTGACTGGGAAGCTCAGCTTGGGGTTTAGGCCTCAGAGTCCTCAGTGGGAATCCCCCACAGCTGTGATATCCCTCTGAACCTTCAGCTGCTGCCTGTGGGAGCCCGGCCAGCCCTCTCCATTCTGCACTTTCTACCAGTCTCTGTGAGGTCTCCACATTTCCTCCTTGGTTATGAGGGTTCTCTCCAGCTAGTCTTCAGTTGGATTTCAGGATGGTTTTTCTATGTTTTAGTTGTAAATCCAGATTGGTCTGGGAGAGTGTCAGTGTAGCTCACACTCAGTCCACTGCCATCTTAGATCTCTCTACTATGTCTTTACAGTAAGGTTTGAAATAAAAAAGTAAAAGCTCTCCAATTTGACTTTTTTCCAAATTATTTTAGCTATCTTGGATCTTTTGCATTTCAATATAAATTTAGAAACAAACCCAAAAAGGTAGCCAAAAAACAAGCCCCAATGAAAGAACAAAAGAAGTCTCCAGAAAAAGAGCTAAATGAAATGGAGATAAGCAGTCTATCAGATATAGAGTTCAGAATACTGATTGTAAGGATGCTCAAAAGCATGAAAAAAGGTATGGAAACTATGAAGGAAATTAAGAATGGTGTAGCAGAAATAAAGAATACATTGGAAGGAATAAACAGCAGATTAGAGGAAACTGAGTATGCGATCAGTAAATTAGAAAACAGGGGAGAAAAAAATTAGTCAGTCAGAGACCCAAAAACAAAAAACAATTAAAAAACAGGAACACAGTGTAAGGGAGTTGTGGGACAACATGAAACACAACAATATTCTCATTATGGGAGTGTTAGAGGAGGTCGAAAGTAAGCAAGGGTTAGAGAACCTGTTTGAAGAAATAATAGCAGAAAACTTTCTTAACCTGGTTAAGGAAAAAGGCACACAAGTTCTGAGGCACAGAGAGTCCCAAGCAAGAAGAATCCAAAGAGGCACATGCCCAGACACATCATGATTAAAATGCCAACAATTCAAGACAAAGAGAGAATCTTATAGGAAACCAGAAAAGCAATCTATTACCTAGAAGGGAACCCCCATAAGGCTGTGATCTGACTTCTCATCAGAAACTCTGACTTCTCATCAGAAGGAAATGGCATGAAGTATTCAAGGTAATGCAAAACAAGGATCTGAAACCAAGACTACTTGATCCAGCAAGATTATCACTCAAGATAGATGGTGAAATAAAGAGCTTCCCAGACAAAACAAAACAAAACAAAACAAAACAAAACAAAAACAGCTAAAGGACTTTATCACTACCAAACCAGCATTACAGGAAATGTTAAAGGGACTGCTATAATTAGAAGTAGAAATAAAGAGAATGAGAAACATAAGCATAAAAAAAGTAAAATGGCAGTAAATAAGTATCTTTCAATAATAGCCTTAAATGTAAATGGACTAAATGTCCCAATAAAAAGAGATAGGGTTGCTGAATGGATAAGAAAACATGACCCAAATATATGCTGTCTACAAGAGACCCACCTCAGAACAAATGACTCACAGATGATGAGAGTGAAGAAATGGAAAAAATTTTTCCAGGCAAATGGAAATGAAAAAAAACTTGGGTAGCAATAATCATATTGGAAAAAGTAGACTTCCAGATGAAAACCATAATGAGAAACAAGAAAGGTCATTACATAACACTAAAGGGATCAATCCAAAAAGAGGATAGGACCCTGGTAAACATATATGCACCCAATATAGAAGCACCCAAATTTATTAAAAAAACTTCTAGAGGACTTATAGGAGAGTTCGACAGCAGTAGAGTCATACTAAGGGACCTTAACACCCCATTGACTTCACTGGATAGGACTTCCAGACAAAAACTCAACAAGGAAACAGTGACCCTAAATGACACACTAGATCAGATGGATTTAACTGACATTTACAGAACATTCTACTGCAAAGCTGCAGACTACACATTCTTCTCAAGTGCACACAGGCCATTCTCAAAGATAGACCACATATCAGGACAGCAAACAAGTCTCCACAAGTGCAAGAAGACTGAAATCATGTCAAGCATCTTCTCAGACCACAGTGGCATGAAATTAGAAATCGACCACAATAAAAACACTAAAAAACATTCGAACAAATGGATGCTAAAGAGCATGTTTTTAAACAATAAATGGGTTACCAAAGAGATAAAGTTAGAAATCAAAAACTTCCTGGAAACAAGTGAAAATGAACACACAACTACAAATCTATGGTACACAAAGAAAACAGTCCTGAGAGGGAAGTTCATAGCACCCTGAGTCTATCTCAAAAAACAATAAACACTTCTAATAGACTCTTTAACCCTACAACTTAAAAATTTAGAGAGAGAATAATAAGAAAAACCCAGAGTAATAGAAAGAACGGAATAATAAAGATCAGAGCAGAAATAAATGACATGGAAACTAAAAAAAAATAGAAAAGATCAATGAAACCAATACCTGGTTATTTGAAAAGATAAAGAAGATTGATGAACCTTTAGCCAGACTCATCAAGAAACAAAGAGAGAGGACCCAAATAAACCAAATCAGAAAAAAAGGGTTGAAATATCAACTGACCCAAAAGAAATACAAAGCATTGTAAGAAAATACTATGAACAACTATGTGTCACCAAGCTGCACAACCATGAATGAAATGGACAAATTCCTAGAAAAATACAACCTTTCAAAACTCAATCAGAATAAGTCAGAAAGCCTGAATAGGCAGGTAACTACTGATGCAGTTGAAGTAGTAATCAAAGGGCTCCCAGCACACAAGAGCCCTGGCCCGGATGGCTTCACAGGGGAGTTTTTTTTTTTTTCTTTTTCTTTTTATATACTTATTATTATTTCTTTTAATTTTATTTTTGTTTAAAATATTACAGATGCCCCTTTTTCTCCCCAATGACCTGTTCCACCCCGTCCCTCTCCCCTCCTCAAGCCCTCTCCCCCACCATTGTGCATATATGCATATAAATTCTTTGGTTACTCTTTCTCCCTCCACCCACCCGCCCTCCCCCATTCCTCTGAGATTCATCAGTCTCATCTATGTTTCCATGTAATTCAATCTACTCTGTTCATCAGTTTATTAACGTGTAAGCGAGATCATGTGATATTTGTCTTTCACTGCCTGGCTTATTTCACTTAGAATAATATTCACCAGGTCCATCCATACTATCCCAAAGGGTACGATATTCTTCTTTACAGCTGTGTAGTATTCCATGGTGTAAATGTCCCACAGCTTTTTTATGCACTCATCTACTGATGGGCACTTGGGATGTTTCCAGATCATAGCTATTGGAAACTGTGCTGCTATGAACATTGGGGTACATATATTCTTTCTGATTAGTGTTTCAGGATTCTTAAGATACATTCCTAGGAGTGGAATGGCTGGGTCAAACAGTAGCTCCTTTTCTAATTTTTTGAGGAACCTCCATACTGTTTTCCATAGTGGTTGCACCAGTCTGCATTCCCACCAGCAGTGCACTTTCTCCACACCTTCGCCAGCACATGTCGTTTCTTGATTTGTTGATGGTAGCCATTCTGACAGGTGTGAAGTGATACCTCATTGTGGTTTAAATTTGCATCTCTCTGATGATTAGCTATGTTGAGCATTTTCTCATGTGTCTCTTGGCCATCCATATGTCCTCTTTGGAGAAGTGTCTATTCTAGTTCTTTGCCCATTTCATAATTGGGTTTTTTGTCTACCTCTTGCTGAGTAGTATGAGTTCTTTGTACACTTGGGAAATTAGCCCCTTATCAGATACATCCTTGGCAAATATGTTTTCCCAGACCGTGGGGTTCCTTTGTATTTTGAGACTGATTTCTTTTGCACTGCATAAGGTTTTTAGTTTGATGTAGTCCCATATGTTTATTTTTTCTTTTGTTTCTCTTGCCCTAGGAGATTTATCAGTGAAAAGTCCACTACGTGGGATGTCTGTGACTTGACTGCCTATGTTTTCTTCCAGGATTTTGATGGTTTCGTGACTTACATTTAAGTCTTTTATCCATTTTCAGTTTATTTTTGTGTATGGTGAAGGTTGGTGGAATAGTTTCATTTTTTGGCATGTAGCTGTCCAATTTTCCCAGCACCACTTATTGAAGAAACTGTCTTAACTCCATTGGATACTCTTGCCTCCTTTATAAAATATTTACTGACCATAATGGCATGGGTTTATTTCTGGGGTCTCTGTTCTGTTCCATTGATCTATATGCCTGTTGTCGCACCAATACCAGGCAGTTCCGATTACAATGGCTTTGTAATACA
This sequence comes from Miniopterus natalensis, assembly GCF_054644295.1. NCBI lineage: Eukaryota > Metazoa > Chordata > Mammalia > Chiroptera > Miniopteridae > Miniopterus > Miniopterus natalensis. Next base: position 64,312,874 of record NC_142103.1, read on the forward strand.
GTTTGAAGTCTGGTAATGTGATCCCTCCCACTCTATTCTTTTTTCTCAAGCTGGCTGCAGCTATTCGGGGTCTTTTTTGGTTCTATATAAATTTCTGAAATGTTTGTTTTAGGTCTGTGAAATATGCTGTTGGTATTTGAACAGGAATTGCATTAAATTTATAAATTGCTTTGGGTAGTATGGACATTTTAATGATATTAATTCTACCAATCCATGAGCATGGTATATTCTTCCACTTGTTTAAATCTTCCTCTATTTCTTTTTTCAGTGTCAAGTAGTTTTCCGAGTACAGGTCTTTTACATCCTTGGTTAAGTTTGTTCCTAGGTATCTTACTTTTTTAGTTGCAATGGTAAATGGTGCTGCTTTTTTAGTTTCTCTCTCTGAAAGTTCATTGGTGGTGTATAAGAATGCCATTGATTTCCAGATGTTGATTTTGTTTCCAGCTACCTTGTCAAATTCGTTTATCAAATCTAGTAGTACTTTGATGGAGTCTTTAGGGTTTTCTATGTACAATATCATGCCATCTGCAAATAATGACAGTTTTCCTTCCTCCTTTCCAATTTGGATACCTTTTATGTTTTCTTTCTGTCTGATGGCTGTGGTGAGGACTTCCATTACTATGTTGAATAAGAGTGGTGAAAGTGGACATCCCTGTCTTGTTCCAGTTTTTAATGGAAATGGTTTTAGTTTTTGCCCATTGAGTATGATGGTGGCTGTAGGTCTATCATATATGGCCTTTATTATGTTGAGGTATGGCTCCTCTATTCCCACTTTTCTGGGAGTTTTTATCAGAAATGGGTTCTGGATTTTGTGGAATGCTTTTTCTGCATCTATTGATATGATCATAGGATTTTTGTATTTCTTTTTCTTTATGTGATGTATCACATTGATTGATTTGCGTATGTTGTACCATCCTTGCATCCCTGGAATAAATCCCAGTTGGTCATGATGTATGATCTTTTTAATGTATTGCTGGATATGGTTTGCTAGTATTTTAGAGAGGATTTTAGCATCTATGTTCATCAGGGATTTGGCCTGGAATATTATTTCTTTGTAGCACCTTTATCTGGTTTTGGGTTTAGGATGATGCTGGTCTCATAAAAAGTTTGGGAGTTTTCCCTCCTCTTGAATTTTCTGGAATAGTTTGAATAGAATAGGTGTTAATTCTTCTTTGAATGTTTGGTAAAACTCACCTGTAAATCCATCTGGTCCAGGACTTTTGTTTGCTGGGAGTTTTTTGATTACTGCTTCAATTTCATTAGTTGTTATCAGCCTATTCAGGTTTTCTGCCTCTTCTTGATTCAGCTTTGGAAGATTGTGTGCTTCTTGGAATTTGTCCATTTCCCCCATGTTGTCCAATTTGTTGCCATATAGTTGCTCATAATATTTTCTTACAATACTTTGTATTTCTGTTGGGTCAGTTGTTATATAGCCTCTTTCATTTCTGATTTTATTTATTTGGGTCCTCTCTTTTTGTTACTTAGTGAATCTGGCTAAAGGTGCATCAATCTTATTTACTTTTTCAAAGAATCAGCTCTTGGTGTCATTGATTTTTTGTATTTTTTTTTTTTGTGTCTATGTCATCAGTCCCTGCTTTGATTTTTATTATCTCCTTCCTTCTACTTCCTCGGGGCTTTTCTTGCTGTTCTTGTTCTAGTTCTTTTGGTTGTTGTGTTAGTTGGTTCATTAGATCTTTTTCTTGTTTCTTGAGATAGGCCTGTAATGCTATGAATTTTTCTCTCAGAAATGCTTTCACCGTGTCCCATAGGTATGGGTTGTTGTTTGTTCATTTTCATTGCTTTCCATGAAGTGTTTGATTTCTTCCTTGATCTCCTTGGTAACCCATTCATTGTTTAATAACATTCTATTTAGCCTCCATGTGTTTGAATATTTTTGAGTTTTTTTATAGTGGTTGATTTCTAGTTTCATGGCATTGTGATCTGAGAAGATGCTTGATATGATTTCAGTCCTCTTATATTTGTAGAGACTTGCCTTGTGCCCTAACATGTGGTCTATTTTTGAGAATGTTCCATGTGCACTTGAGAAGAATGTGTATTCTGCTGCTATGGGGTGAAATGTTCTCTAAATGTCAGTTAAATCCATTAGGTCTAGTGAGTCATTTAAGGTCTGTGTTTCCCTGTTAATTTTTTGTCTTGATGATCTGTCCAATACTGAGAGTGGGGTGTTAAGTTTCCCCACTATGATTGCATTGCTGTCAATCTTCCCTTTAAAGTCCCCCAAGAAATTTTTTATATATTTAGGTGCTTCTGTATTGGGTGCATAAATGTTCATAAAGGTTATTTCCTTCTGTTGGATTGATTTCTTTAGTAATATGTAGTGACCATCTTTGTCTCTTGTAATGGTTTTTATTTTGAAGTTTATTTTGTCAGAAATAAGAATTGCTACTCCAGCTTTCTTTTCTTTTCGATTTGCATGGAATAGTTTACTCCATCCCTTCACTTTTAGCTTGTGTGAGTCTTTTGCTCTCAGGTGGGTCCCTTGTACACAGCATATATTTTGGTCCTGTTTTCTTATCCATTCAGCTACCCTTTGTCTTTTGATTGGACCATTTATTCCATTTACATTTAAGGTTACTATTGATATCAATTTATTTCATGCCATTTTTCCCCTTTATGCTGATGTTCCTTTCTCTCACTATTCCTTCTTTTTCTTAAAGCAGTCCTTTTTGCATTTCTTGCAATGCTGGTTTAGTGGCACTGAACTCCTTTAGCCATTTTTTTTTGTCGGGAAAGCTTTTTATTTCACCTTCAATTTTAAATGATAGCCTTGCTGGATAAAGCAATCTTGGTTGCATGTTCTTGCTTTTCATTACTTGCGGAACTTCATGCCACTCCCTTCTGGCTTGAAGAGTTTCTATTGAGAAATCAGCTGTAAACTCAATGGGGGTTCCCTTGTAGGTCACTGCTTGTCTTTGTCTTGCAGCCCTTAAAATTTTCTCTTTGTCGTTGCCATTTGCCATTTTAATTATGATGTGTCTTGGAGTGGGTATCTTTGGGTCCCTCTTGTTTGGAACCTTCTGTGCTTCCTGAACGTGTGTGGCTTTCCCCCTGTCAGCCTAGGGATGTTTTCTATAATTATTTCCTCGACCAAGTTCTCTGTCCCTTGCTTTCTTTCCTCCCCCTCTGGCACTCCTATAATGAGAATGTTGTTTCATATCATGTTGTTTCAAATCTCCCTTAGACTGTCCTCATGCTTTTTAAGTGTTGTGTTTTTTTTTTTTGTTGCTCTGATTCTGTGATTTTTTCTACTTTGTCTTCTAAGTCACTTATTCTATCCTCTGCTTCATTGAGCCTGCTTTTAATTCCTTCCATTGCATTTTTGATATCAGATACAGCAGTCTTTATCTCTGTAGGAGTTTTATTTATGGTATGTATCTCTTTTTTCATGTTTTCACTAAGGTCCTCGATCTTATCATCTAGAGTCTTCTTAAGTTCCTTAAACATCTTCATCATCCATACTCTGAACTCCATTTCTGATAACTTGCTTAACTCCATCTCATTAAAGTCTTTTTCTGGTGATGTTCCTTTTCTTTAATTTGGGATTGTTTCTTTGTCTCCCCATTTTGGTAGGTCTTAGTGTTTGTATCTATATATTAGATATATTTGCTGTCCCCCAGTCTTATGGTATGGAATTTTGTCTTTTTGGTCCAGTGGAGCCCAGGGGTGTGTTTTCCTTACACTTCTGAACTCTTTGCTCTAGGTGTGTCCCTCTTGTATGTGTCCCTTTTGTGGTTTCTTTATGTTCTCCTGTTGTGGTTAGGTCTAGATTGTCGTTGATCGGTGTTTGGGAGGACCCTCCTCTCAGGTTGGCTAACTGTGTCTCAGCCCCAACCTCTTCATGTAAGATGTTGTATGGGTGCTGGCAAGGCAGCACAATTCACAACTAAAATTCCAGGAAACAAGAGGTAACTTACAAAATATCTTGACAGTCACAATGAAAACAACCCACGTGAAAATAGAACTGGGCGAGTGAAGGGAGAACACACAGACAAAGAAATGCTTAAAAAAAAGAAAGAGAGAAAGAAAAGTAATGCTTAGAGAGAGAGAGAGAGATGTATAGTGTTGTTAATACTGGTGAAAACTTAGAAAATAATAATAAACTAAAATGTAAAAAATAGAGAGGTTACTGGGAGATAACAGAAGCAGAGAAAATATTCTGAAAGAATCGCCAGCCAAAAATTAAGGGATAGAATAGGAATAGGATAATAGTTGAAAATGAGAGAACAAAAATACAATAAGAAGAATGAGAGACACTAACAATCGGACAGGAAGACAGAAGAGAGGATAATGAAAGAATGAAAGAAAAGTAAAAAAAGAAAAAAGAAAAAGAAAGTTATGCCAATGGATTGAGAGGAGAGAGAGAGATAAGGCCCAGGCAGGGACGGAGTCTGGTAAGAGATTTGGGAGAAACTATAGAGGAAAGCAGTTAACTTGGTTAGAATGATAAAGTCCCAGTCGTTAAGCAGGGATATGAAGAAAGTCTTGATAGTAGAAGCAAGGATAAAACAAAGCAAAGCAAATAACCAAAACTGAACTGAAAACAAGCTAAGCAAGGCATAATTCTTTTATAAAAGAGAGAAAAAAAATTTAGTTAAAAAAATGTTAAAAAAAAATTATTATAAAATTTAAAAAAGAAGAAAAACCAAATTTTCTCCCCTTTGTCTTATTCCTAAGGAAAAAAGAGAAAAAATAAACAAGCCCACAAACAAAAAAACAAACAAAAAAAACTCCAAAACCAAACCAAACCAAACCAAACAAAAAATCTGAAGAAAAAAAGGTAGTCAATCAAGTGACTTTCTTCTGGGCAACTTATGTTGTCTGAGGGTCACTCTTTTATGTGCTGATTTCAGTACTCCTCGGAGGTACTTGTGTATCAGCAAATGTGAGGAGCTGTCTAGGTTTGGCTCTAGTGTCCTTAGGTAGATGGTTGATCTGAGGCTCTCTGTGGACCACCTCCTTTTGTCAACTACTTTGCAACCTTGTAGTTGCCTGGTCTTACTCCAGAGTCTTCTGTAGAGTCTTTAGGGTGCAGGGTGGCTAGTGTAGCCCAGGGTATCACTCCCCTTATAGGTGTCGCTGTCAGGTGCTCACTCTGTGGGAGTTAGTCTCTGCTCCACTGCCAGCTCCTCAGTCCCTACCTTGTCCTCTGATTCTAGTTCCCCAGCCACTGGCCTGCTGCAGCTGCAGATTGATTTCAGCCTGTTGCCTTTTCTGTATGGGCCGTTTCAGCAGCCTGGGCTCAGTCGTTTCGATTAAGAAAACATTCTGGTGAGCCCTTTGCCTGCCCAGCCCCCAGCAGGGGTTTTCAGCATTTGCTCCAGTTCCCAAACATCAGTCCCTGAGAGTCTTATTCTGGTAAAGTCTTCTTGTGAGCTGCTCTCCCTTCCCCCTCAGGACTGTGCCCTGGGTGTGTGTCTGGGGCTTCAGTGAGTGAGACCTGCCCCTTTCCTGTTGGGGCTGTGCTCCTGGCTGCAGGCGAGGCAGGCGAGCTCCGCCCCTCCCTCCAGAGCTCTGGTTGGCTGGTTGCACCAGGCCCACCCTTCAGACAGTCTACTGTGCAGACCCCAATCCCAGCCTCCACTGGTGTTTTTGCACAGTGCACACTGGGAAGGTGGGAGCCAGTTCCATGATCAGACTCTCAAATGCACAGAGCAACACAGGGGCAGAGAGTCTGCTCTGCATGGTCTCTCCGCCTGCGCACCAAGGCACGCAGTAGGAGGGGATTCAAGGTCAGCTCCACTCAGCTCCCTGCACCGTTGGTCTCAGCAAAGCTGGAGCGGCTTCAGGCGCCACCACGGCACCCCCCAGGGCTGGTCACAGATCTCAGCCTCTGGGCACCAGGAGCTCAGGGGGGGAGGGCTCTTCCCTTCCCCCATACCATGCAGATTCAGCACTTTCTGGGGTCAACACAGTGCCTTACAGGGAGGCAGAGGTTCCCCGTGTGCAGCTGCTCAGCGCAGTCCTCTGGTTCCTTACCACTTGGGTGCCACAGACCCTGGGACAGTCTTCCCTATGGTCGGCACCCCGAGCTCCAGATGCAGGTCACAAGCGCCATTAGAGGCTTTATTTCCTAGGAAGGTGCCGTCCACCATTAGAGGCTTTGTTTCCTAGGAAGGTGCTGTCCCCTCCTGGTGGACTCACCACTCCCCTGGGTCCCTTTGCACTGTGCGCAGGGCGCTCCTTCCCCTCTCATTGCTCTGGGTGTGAGATCTCCTCTTTTGGATGCCATCCGCACTCCCGAGAGGAGGGAGCTTTGCAGTCTCCAAGCCTCTGGGCTCGGAGCCCAGCACAGGCTTCAGGGGGACTCCAGAGGGGAGTTTTACCAAACATTCAAAGAAGAATTAACACCTACCCTCTTTACCAGGCTGGCATTAGCCAAATTACAAACCATATAAAGACACTACAAAGGAAGAGAATTACAGGACAATATCCCTAATGAACATAGATGCTAAAGTCCTCAACAAAATGTTAGCAAATTGGATCCAGCAATATATTAAAAAGATCATACACCATGACCAAGTGGGATTTATTCCAGGGATGCAAGGCTGCTGCAATATTTGCAAATCAATAAAGGTAATACATCGCATAAACAAACTGAAAGACAAAATCCCATGATCATATCAATAGATGCAGAGATAGCATTCGATAAAAGCCAACACTCATTTTTATAAAAACTCTTAGCAAAGTGAGAATAAAAGGATTATACCTCAACATAATTAAGGCCATATATGACAAACCTACAGCCAACATTATACTCGATGGGCAAAAGGTAAAAGCATTTCCCCTAAGAACAGCAATAAGACAGTGGTGTCCACTTTCACCACTCTTATTCAACATAGTACTGGAAGTCCTAACCACAGTGATCAGACAAGAAGAAAACATAAAAGGCATCCAAACTGGAAAGAAGGAAAAAAAACTGTAATTATTTGCAGATGACAGGTTTGTACGTAGAAAATCCTAAAGACTCCACCAAAAAGCTAGTAGATTTAATAAATGAATTCGGCAATGTAGTTGGAAATACAATTAACACCTAGAAATTGATGGCATTTTTATACACCCGTAATGAACTATTAGAAAAGAAACTAAAAGAAAATCGCGTTTACCATTGCAACTAAAAAAACAAGATACCTAGGAATAAACTTAGCCAAATATGTAAAAGACCTGTACTTGGTAAACTACAGGACACTGAAAAAAGTAATAGAAGATATAAACAAGTGGAAGAATATACCATGCTCATGGATTGCAAGAATTAACATCATTAAAGTGTCCATACAACCCAAAGCAATCTATAAATTCAATGCAATCCTTATTAAAATACCAACAGCATATTTCACAGATCTAGAACAAACGTTTCAAAAATTTATAGGGAACTAAAATATATCCCGAATATCCATAGCTATCTTGAGAAAAAACAAAGTTGGAGGGATTACAATAACAGATATCAAGTCATACTACAAAGCCACTATAAACAAAACAGCCTGGTACTGGCACAAGAACAGACATATAGATCAGTAGAACAGAACAGAGAACCCAGAAATTTTCCCACTCCATTATAGTCAATTAATACTTGACAAAGGAGGAAAGAACTTATAATGGAGTAAAGATAGTACCTTCAATAAATGGTATTGGGAAAATTGGACAGGTGGATGCAAAAAAATGAAACTAGACCACCAATTTACACCATACACAAAAGTAAATTCAAAATAGATAAAAGATTTAAGTGTAAGACATGAAACCATAAAAATCCTAGAGGAAAACATAGGCAGTAAAATCTTAGACATCTCTCATAGCAATATGTTCGCTAATACATCTACTAGGGCAAGAGAAACTAAAGAGAAAAACAAATGGGACTGCTTCAAAATAAAAAGCTTCTGCACAGCAAAAGAAACCATCAACAAAATGAAAAGGGGGCCCACTGTATGGGAGAACATACTTACCAATTACACATCTGATAAAGGGTTAATATACAAAATAAATAAGGAACTCATACAACTTAACAAAAGGAAGACAAACAATCCAATTAAAAAAATGGGCAAAGGACCTAAACAGACATTTCTCCGAAGAGGACATTCAGATGGCTAAGAGACATATGAAAAGGTGCTCAAGGTTACTAATCATCAGAGAGATGCAAATTAAAATCACAATGACATACCACCTCACACCTGTCATAATGGCTACCATCAACAAATCAACAAATGACAAGTGCTGGCAAGTATGTGGAGAAAAGGGAACCCTAGTACAGTGCTAGTGGGAATGCAGACTGGTGTAGCCACTATGGAAAGCAGTATGGAGTTTCCTCAGAAGATTAAAAATTGACCTACTATTTAACCCAGTGATCCAACTTCTAGGATATATCCTAAGAAACCCAAAACTCCAATCAGAAAGAATTTATGCACCCCTATGTTTATAGCAGCCCAATTTACAATAGCTAAGATCTGGAAACAGCCCAAGCGCCCATCAGTAGATGAGTTGATAAAAAATCTGTGGCACATTTACACCATGGAATATTATGCAGCTGTAAAAAAGAAGAATATTTTATTCTTTGTCACAGCATAGAGGGAACTAGAAAGTATTATTCTAAGCAAAATAAGCCAGTCAGAGAAAGACAAGTACCACATGACCTCACTTATATGTAGAATATAATAAACAAAATAAACTGATGAACAAAGTAGATCCAGAGACATAGAAGCATGGAACAGACTGAGGGATCTTAGAGGGAGGTGGGAAGAGGGAAGTGAGCAGGAAGAGATTAATCAAAGAATTTATATGTTTATAAGCATAACCCATGAACACAAATATGGTTTGGGGAGGCCTAAGGTGGGTTGGATGAGGGGTTGGGGGAATCAATGGGGGGATAAAGGGGATACGTGTAATATTTTCAACAATACATATAAAGAAAGAATAATAAAAAAATAAAAAATAAAAAGTAAAAAAAATGTAATTGATTTCTGGATATTTATTTGGTTTCTGCTACTTTACTGAATTCATTCATCAGTTGTAATAGTTTTTGTGTGTGGAATCTTTAGGGTTCCCTGTAGACAATATCATATCATCTGCAAAAAAACAATAACACCCAAATACATAAAGCAAAATAGCTGTTGAAGAAAACTCAGTGAGATACAATAAAACATAGAAAGATTATTTAATAGAATTAGGAAAACTACATATGATGAAAATGAAAAGTTTAACAAAAAGAGATAGAAACATAAAAAAAACAAAAAAACAAATAAGGGAATATAGTCAATAATATTTTAATAAGTGTGTATGGTGCCAGGTGGGTACTTAAAATATCATAGGGCCCACTTTGTAAAGTATAGGATTGTCTAAACACTATGCTATACATTTGAAACTAATACAAAGTATAATTAAAAAAATGCACAAAAATAGAAACTTTGGAGTTAAAAATATAATTAAAGAAATGAAAAGTGAAATAGTGAGTATCAACAGCAGAATGCTTGAAGAAGAAGTAAGACTCTGTGAGACTACAGACAGGAACTTTGAAATAATCCAGCCAGAGAATAATAAGGAGAGAAGGGCTTAAAAAAAAGAGTGAAGAAAGCCTACATGTTCTATTGCTTACCATTAAAAGAACCAATTTATAAATTATTGGAGTTCCAGAAGGAGAAGAAAGGAAAGAGTTGTGGGTGGGCAGAAAGCTTATTTAAAGAAGTAATAGCTGAAAACTTTCCAAATATGGAAAGAGATTTTGATATCAAGTTTATGAAGCTCATAGGTCACCAAAGGAAACTTAAATAGAAGACTGAAATAAATAAAATCAGAAATGAAAGAAGAGATATTACCACTGACCACAAAAATACATAGGATCATAAGAGACTACTATGAACAATTATTTGTCAACAAATTGGATAATCTAGAAACAAATAATACATTCCTAGAAACATATTATTTACCAAGACTGAATAATGAAGAAATAGGAAATCTGAAACAGTCAATGATGAGGAAGAAGATTGTAACAGTAATCTAAAAACTCCCATCAAAGAAAACCCCAGGAACAATTGGTTTCACTGGTGATTTGTAGCAAACATTTAAAGAAAAATTAATGTGAATCATTCTCAGTCTTCCAAAAAATTGAAGAGAAGGAATACTTCCAAACTCATTTTAGGAGGCCAGCACTATCCTGATATTAAAACCAAATAAGAACGCTACAGGAAAAGAAAACTGCACAAAATCCCTGATGAATCTAAATGCCAATATTCTCAACAAATTATAAGCAAACCAAATTCAACAACAAATTAAAATGATCATACACCACAATCAAAAGGGATTTATTCCTGGCATGCAAGGATAATCCAGCACATGCAAATTAACAAACATGATTCACCACATTAATAGAACAACAGGTAAAAATCATATCACCTCATAGATGCATGCACACACACAGCTACAATTAGAAATTTTAAAATCCACTATCAAAGGGAACTATCTAGCAGATATAACATTATGTAAAGAAATAGAAGTTATGAATAATAAGAAGTGTATATTTATATTTATATTATTTATACTTATATTACAAATATAAATGGTATAAAAACTTGCATTGTTTCTTTATTTATATTCGTTATATACATAAATTTGACATGTGTGTTCAAATCTACACATTGTATTTTTCCTAACTGGCCATTTTCTAGTTTTAAGAATACAATCAATTTTTAAATTTTGATATCATAGTTTATGTTTGATCACATTGTTATTACATTGAACTCAATAATAAAAATATTGATTAAAATATCAAATATTTAGGATTTTAGAGGCACACTTTAAAATGCTAATCATTTAAAGAAGAAAGGTAATATAAAAAGAAAAAAAGATATAGTAATCATGGCAATATAATTTTTGTATAAGGTAAACCTATAGATAACCACAACAAAATTGAGAGTCTACAACTAAATACATATATTTGTTGTCATTGGTTCTCATCAAAGATGTTAAGGAGCAGACCTAGTTAAATGGTGCTGGGACAAATGGATAACCACTTACAAAATGGTAAATTTATACCTTTACCTCAGATCCTAACCAAAAATTAATTCATAAGAAAATCTCCTCACAACCTTGGATTAAGTAGAGATTTCTTAAATAGGACACCAAAACCACAATCCATGAAAGAAAAAAACATCAATAATATACTTTTTTACTTTATAAGGGAAAATTAAGAAAATAAAAAGTCACAGACTAGAAGAAAATATTTTCCAATCAAGTCCTTGGTAAGGGATTTGTTTCCAGAACTTATTTTTTAAAACCATAAACTCAACAGTAAGGACAAACAATCAAATGTCTTAAAATTTTACACATAAAATTGTAATATGGTCAGCAATTCCACTACCTGGGAGAAAATATATGTTCAGTCCAAGAATTCCACATGAATATGTATAGGATCATATTCACAATAACTAAAAGGAAAGCAAACCAAATGTCTATCAACCTGAAAAAGAATAAACCAAATGTGATATCTATATGATTGAATATTATTCAACAATAAAATAAATACAAACAAATGAACTATTGATACATGCTATAACAAACAGCAGCCAAATAAAACCATGTGATATGATTCCATTAATGTGAATGTTTGACAGTAGATTAGTGGCTGCCTTTGGTGGAGTGTAAAAACAAGGTATCTTATGCAGATGTTGGATATTTTCTGACACTTGACTGTAATGATTGTTGTGCAACACAGTTGACTTAATAAAAATATTTAATCGAACACTTTAACTGGGTAAACTTTATGCTATGTAAATTATATCAATAGTTTTAAAAAATGATTCAGTTGTATCCATAAGTTTAGTTATATATATAGTCATTGATTCATTGATACTTTATGCATTTATTCATATACTGAACACCTACTATGTGCTAGACACTGTATTAGGTTCCAGGAATACAGTTTAGAACAAGAAAGAATACTGTTCTGAAGGGACTCTTTTCTTAGCAAAGAAAACAAACATGTTTCAATGAGTGCTTCCCAAACTCTATCTTTCAGAACACAAGTACCCTAGGAGATGTAAATAATCAGTCAGTCAGCACATATTAATGGATACTCTTCTATGTTTCAGGCACTGTGCTTGGCACCAGGGAATCAGCTGTGCACAACAGCATCCCTGAGTAGGGAAGGCATCCTCTAAGCTGGCCCTGATGATCTCTGCCTCCTTTGTGATCCTGATATAATTTTGAGTTAGAGCCATCAAGACTTCACCAACGATGGGATGTGAAATATAAGGGAAAGAGGGTAGTCAAGGAAGACTCCAAAATTTTGGCTTGAACAACTAGAAACCAGAAGTTCCATCTACTGAAATTCAGAAGGGTGCAAATGGAGCCAGATTGGGGAAGGAAGGAAGGAAGGAAGGAAGGAAGGAAGGAAGGAAGGAAGGAAGGAAGGAAGGAAGGAAAAGAAATAATTCTAATTCCTCCTTGTCATATTTGAGATTCTGCTAGATAATCAAGAGGATATTGGAGTCTGGAACTCAGGAAAGAGTTGATTATTGGAGATAGAAATTGAGAGTCACCATGGTACAGATAGCATATGAAGCACTGGAACTGGAAGTGATTACCAAGTGAGGCAAAAGGTGACTAAGACCTGAGATCAGGGCTCTCAGACATTTGGAAGTCTGGCTAGATCTTTGGGAAAGGAAATTGGGAAGAAATACAGTGGGATTAAAGAAAATCCAAGTGTGGTTATTGTAATGTCCAGAGCAAAACAGTATCTAGGAGTGTGGTCACCTCTGTTGAGTACTGCTGAGAAGTTGAATAGAAGTAGTACTGAAAATTGAGTGTTAGGTTGTGACAATATAGGTAATTGGTGACCTTCAGAAGAGCTGTTCCAATGCAGTGGTGAAGATAGTTGTCTGATTGGAGGTGACTAATGGAGAATTTGGAGGGGAATATGTAGACAATTTTGCAAGAAACTTTGCTAAGTATTGGAGTGAGACATGGGAGAGAAGGGTAATGTGATGTCATGTTGTATATAGGTATAAATGATCCAGTAAAGAGTAAGGGTTAGCTGATGAAGAGAAAAAAATGAGAGCATTTTAAGAGCAAATTCCTTGTGAAAGAGTGGCTCTACAACCTTAGGTAGGTGCTGGTAATCTTGGTCCCTCGTTAAAAAAAAGGAGGATGAATACTGAGAAAGCAGGTATATTGGTGGGATCAGTGGTAGGATAAAGAAGGAGCTGCAATTAGATAGCTGTTATTTGCCCTAAGAAAGAAGTGGCAATGTCACCAGGTACAGGCAGAGAGAGAGTTTGTTGGGGATTCAAGGAGATGGAGAACGATAAAGGTCCTTTTCAGTGAGGAAGTGAATTCACTAGGGAAGTAAGTTCTCTCAGATGCTTCAAAGAACACCATCATGAAACTGAAAAGACAACTCACAGAATGGGAGAAAATATTTGTCAATTGTATATATGATAAGGGTCTAATATCCAGAATGTTTAAAAAACAACTCAGCAATGAAAAGACATATAAACCAAGTTAAAATGGGCAAATAATTTTTAATATCACAATAATTTTATTAACACTGAAATTTTACTAAAAAGCTATGTTCAAAACATGCTTAAATTAAAGAATAAAATTAATTTATACTTGTGACAATTTAACAATTGGAACAAAGAATTAATTACAATGTCATTGATTTTTTAAAAAAATAAGATAAAATGGACAAAGGCCCTGGCTGGGTCGCTCAATTGGTTGAAGTGCTGTCTCATATGCCAAAAGTTTACAGGTTTCAATTTCCAGTCAAAGCACACACTTGGTTACAATTTGATCCCCAGTCGGAACCCATGTGGGAGGTAACTAATCAATGTTTCTCTTTCACATTGATGCCACCCTCTCTCTCTCTCAAAAAAAAAAAAAAAAAAAAAAAAAAATCAATAAAAACATATCCTTGGGTGAGGATTAAAAAATAATAAAAAAATAAAATGGACAAAGGATTTGAACAGACATTTCTTCTAAGAAGATATATAAATGGCCAATAAGTACATGAAAAGATGCTCCACATCCTTAGTGATTAGGGAAATGCAAATCAGAACCACAATGAGGTGATACTTTACATCCACTAGAAAGGTTAAAATTGAACAGACAATAAACAGTGCCTGTGAGGATATGGGAGTCTGGAACTCAGTAAAGAGTTCACTATTGGAAATAAAAATTGGATATATAAATGGAGAAATTGTAATATTAATTGCTGGTGGGAATATAAAATGATGCAGCCACTGTAGAAAGTTAAATATGAAGCATAATCTTATGGACCAACCAGGCAATTCCACTCCTAGATATACATCCAGAATAATTGAAAACAAATATTAAAAAAAAACACTTGTACATGAAATGTTCATAACAGCATTATTCATAATACCCAAACTGCATTATTCATAAAAACCCAAATATCCATCAATGGATGGCTGGAGAAACAAAATGGGGTATTTACATACTAAGGAATATTTAGCTGTAAAAAAGAATTAAGCCCTGGCCAGATGTCTCAGTCAGTTGGAACACTGCCCCATACACCAAAAGGTTGAGGGTTTGATTCCTGGTCAGAACACATAAGGGAGGCAACTGATCGACATTTCTCTCTCACATCCATGTTTCTCTCTCTCTCTCTCTTCCTCTAAAATCAATAAAAACATATCCTTGAGTGAAGATTTTTTAAAAAAGAGAAGTACTGATCTATGCTACAATCAAGATGAACCTTAAAAACATTATACTAAGACAGACACACAAAAATACATATTGTGTAATTTCTTTCCTATTAAATGTCCAGAATAGGTCAATCTATAGTGATAGAAAGTAGATTAATTCTTGCCTAAGGTTAGGGAAAGGGAGAATGTGAAGTAACTGCTAATGGGTAAGTGGTTTCTTTGGGAGATAATGAAAATATTATAGAATCACATATTGGTGAGAGTTGCACAACCTAGTAAACATACTAAAACTATTGAATTGTACACTTTGAAGTGGTGAATTTATGATATGTGTATTTAAGAAAAAGAAAGTGAAATGAAAACACAAAATTGGAATGAGGGTAGGAAAAGAGTATTGATTGGGATCCCCTTTGTGGTACAGCCCTGTTGAGACTGCTGAAATCAGAGAGGAGCAGGAAGAACTCTGGAAGAATGCTCCAGCATCATAAGCCCCATACTAAGTGCAGGAAAAGGCAGCTAACCAGTGGAAGATTTTGAAGTGAATAGCAAAAAAAAAAAAAAAAACACACCCCAAAACAACAAAACAAAACAAAAAAAATTAAAGCAAGCTAAACTCCTGGATAAACTAACCATACTCCTAACACTAACAAACTAGCAGAAGCAGACACATTCCAATTTCCATGCATAGATATTACTTACCTCCATTCCTACTCTTGTTCTACAAATGCAGACAGTCATTCAACAAAAATTACAAAACTTATAAAAGATCAAGAACTATAAACCCATTTCCAAGAGCAAAAGCAGTAAACAGAACTGGACTCAGAGATGACCTAGATGCTGACAGTGTTAGAAAGTTTGAAATAACTGTGATTAATATCTTAAATAATTTAGTAGAAAAGGTGTATACTATTCATGAGGAGAATTAACAAAATCATAAATCGCCATTCACAACTACTTTCAATTTACTGTACCTCTTGAAACAAAGAAAAGGAATCTTAGAGAAATGGAAAATCTAGGAAATGGGCCCTTCAACTGCCTTAGCTTACTGTGTGGTACCTGGCTGTCTTTCTGAGTTGAAGAGATGGAACTGGGTGTACAGGGAGGCAAAGATGACTACTTATTGCAGGAAAGAAAAATGGAGAGGAGCTCAGAAGGGGATATGAATAGTTCCAGTTCCCATTATTCAGAGAGGAAAACCACATAAATCTTGGGACATCACTGATAAAAACACAAGAGTTTGCTTCAGTAATGAGGCATTACAAGCGTAGACTAAACACAGCTCTAACCTCACCTAACAATTTTTTCTTAAAATATATCTTTATTGACTTCAGAGAGAGGAAAGGAGAGGGAGAGAGAGAGATAGAAACACCAATGATGAGAGTCATTGATCAGCTGCCTCTTGCACAGCCCCTGCTGGGGATTGAGCCCATAACCCCGGCATGTGCCCTGACCGGGAATTGAACCCCGATCGATCCTAGGTCGATGCTCAACTGCTGAGCCATGCCCAGCCAGGCTCACGCAACAAATTAAAAAAAAAAAAAGACTTGAAAGGACTTTACTGTTTCCAAGTAACTTAACTATTCCTGGGACAAAGCACAAGAATATTTTGTATCAAAACACAAAAATATCCAACACTCAAAAAAGTAAAGTTCACAATATCTGTTATCTTCTTTCTATATTTCTTTCCTGAGAATTTCTATTGTTTTCACTTGCTTCAAGGTGACTCAATAGAGGCATTTTAATAATAACTTTCAGAATTTTTTTATTGTTTAAAATATTACAGATGTCACTTTTTCACCCAATTGACCCATTCCATCCTGCCCCACTCGCCTCCCCAGTCCTTCACCACACCATTGTCTGTGTCCTTGGGTTATGCATATATACACATAAATTCTTCGGTTTATCTATCTCCCCCACACACCCACCCTCCCTCTGAGATTCTTCAGTCTGATCCATGTTTTCATGTCACTGAACCTATTTTTGCCATCAGTTTATTAAGCTCTTTAGAGTCCACATATAAGTGAGATCATGCGATGTTTCTCTTCCTGGCTTGTTTCGCTTAGCATAATATTTTCCAGGTCCATCCATACTGTCCTAAAGGGTATGAGAACCTTCTTCTTTACAGCTGCGTAGTATTCCATGGTGTAAATGTCCCACAGATTTTTCAACCACTCATCTACTGATGGGAACTTGGGATGTTTCCATATCTTGGCTATTGTAAATTGCGCTGCTATGAACAAAGTGGTGCATATATTCTTTCTGATTAGCATTTCAGGATTCTTAGGATATATTCCTAGAAGTGGGATCACTGGGTCAAAAGGCAGTTCCATTTTTAATTTTTTTAGGAATCTCCATAATATTTTCCAGAGTGGCTGGACCAGTCTGCATTCCCATTAGCAGTGTACCAGGGTTCCCCTTTCTCCATATCCTTGCCAGCACAAGTCATTTGCTCATTTGTTGATGGTATCCATTCTGACAGGTGTGAAGTGATACCTAATTGTGGTTTTAATTTGCATCTATCTGATGATGTTGAGCATTTTTTCATACATCTCTTAGCCATCTGTATATCCTCTTTGGAGAAGTGTCTATTAAGGTCCTTTGCCCATTTATTAATTGGAATGTATGTCTTCCTCTTGTTGAGGTGTATGTGTTCTTTGTACACTTTGGAAATTAGCCGGTTATCAGATACACCTTTGGCAAATATGTTCTCCCATACTGTGGGGTTCCTTTGTATTTTGAGTCTAATTTCTTTTGCTGACGTAGTCCCATTTGTTTGTTTTTTCCTTTGTTCCTCTTGCCCTAGGCGATGTATCAGTGAAAATTCCACTATGTGAGATGTCTGTGACTTTCCTGCCTATGTTTTCTTCCAGGATTTTTATGGTTTTGTGACTTAAATTTAAGTCTTTTATCCATTTTGAGTTCATTTTAGTGTATGGTGTAAGTTGGTGTCTAGTTTCATTTTGTTGCATGTAGCTGTCCAACTTTCCCAGCACTATTTCTTGAAGAGACTCTTTACTCCATTGTATGATCTTGCCTCCTTAGTGAAAGATTAACTGACCATAATTGCATAGGTCTATTTCCAGAGTCTCTGTTCTGTTCCCTTGTTCTATATGTCTGTTTTTGTACCAATACAAGGTTGTATTGATTACAATGGCTTTGCAGTACAGTTTGATATCTGGTAAAGTCATCCCTGTCACTCTGTTCTTCTTTCTCAAGATGGCTGCAGCTATTCAGGGTCTTATTGTTTCCATATAAATTTTTGGAATATTTGTTTTAGCCCTCTGAAATATGCTGTTGGTATTTTATTAGGAATTGCATTGACTTTATAAATTCCATTTGGTAGTATAGATATTTTAATGATATTAATTCTTCCAATCCATGAACATGGTATATTCTTCCAATCCTTTATATCTTCCTCTCTTTCTTTTTTCAGTGTCCTATAGATTTATGAGTACAGGTCTTTTACATCCTTGGTTAAGTTTATTCTTAGGTAATTTTTCAGTTGCAATGGTAAATGGTATTGTTTTTTTAGTTTCTCTTTCTGAAAACTTATTGTTGGTGTATAAAAATGCCATTGATTTCTGGATGTTAATTGTGTATCCAGCTACCTTGCTGAATTCATTTATAAAATCTAGTAGTACTTTGATGGAGACTTTAGGGTTTTCTATGTACAATATCATGTCATCTTCAAATAATGACAGTTTTACTTCCCTCTTTCCAGTTTAGGTACCTTTTATGTTTTCTTCCTGTCTGATGACTGTGGCAAGGACTTCCAATACTATGTTGAATAAGAGTGGTAAAAGCAGGTATCCCTGTGTTGTGCCTGTTTTTAAGGGAAATGGTTTTAGATTTTGACCATTGAGTATGGTGTTGGCTGTAGGTTTGTGATATATGGCCTTTATTATATTGAGGTATTATACCTTTATTTTCACTCTGCTGAGAGTTTTATAAAAAATGGGTGCTGGGTTTTGTCAAATGATTTTTCTGCCTCTATTGATATGATCATAGGATTTTTATCCTTCATTTTGTATGTGATGTATCACATTTATTGATTTGCACATATTACACCAGCCTTGCATCCCCAGAGTAAATCCCATTTGGTCATGGGGCATGATCTTTTTAATGTAATGCTGTAACTGGTTTGCTAGTATTTTGTTGAGGATTTTAGCATCTATGTTCATTGGGGATATTGGTCTGTAATTTTCTTCCTTTGTATTGTCTTTATCTGGTGTTGAGATTAGGATGCTGCTGGCCTCATTAATAGAGTTTGGGAGTTTTCCCCCTTGATTTCCTGGAATAATTTGAGGAGAATAGGTGTTAATTCTTCTTTGAATATTTGATAAATCTCACTTGTATATCCATCTGGTCAAGAACCTTTGTTCGCTGGGAGTTTTTTAATCACTGCTTCAATTTTATTAGTTGTTATCGGCCTATTCAGGTTTTCTGTCTCTTCTTGATTCAACTTTGGAAAATGCAATGCTTTTAGGAATCTGTCCATATCACCCATGTTGTCCAGTTTATTGTTATATAGTTGCTCATAGTATTTTCTTACAATTTTTTGTATTTCTGTTGGGTCAGTTGTTATAGCACCTCTTTCATTTCTGATTTTTTTTATTTAGGCCCTCTCTCTTTGTTTCTTGGTGAGTCTGGCTAAAGGTGCATCAATCTTATTTATCTTTTCAAAGAACCTGCTCTTGGTTTCATTGATTTTTTTCTATTTTTTTTAGTCTCTATGTCATTAATTTTTGCTCTGATCTTTAATATTTCCTTCCTTCTACTTCCTTCGGCCTTTTCTTGCTGTTCTCATTCTAGTTCTTTTAGTTGTTGTGTTACATGCTTCAGTAGAACTTTTTCTTTTTTCTTGAGTTATGCCTGTACTGCTATGAACTTTCCTCTCAGGACTGTTTTTGCTGTGTCCCATAGATTTTGGGTTGCTGTCTGTTCATTTTTGTTTTTTTCCAAGATGTGTTTGATTTCTTCCTTGATCTCCTTGGTAACCCATTCATTGTTTAACAACATGTTGTTTAGCATCCATGTGTTTGAATATTTTTGAGTTTTTTTATAGCGGTTAATTTCTAGTTTTATGGTATTGTGATTTGAGAAGACGTTTTGTATGATTTCAATCTTCTTGAATTTGTAGACTTGCCTTGTGCCCTGTCTTGTGGTCTATTTTTAAGAATGTTCCATGTGCACTTCAGAAAAATGTGTATTCTGCTGCTTTGAGATGAAATGTTCTGTAATTATCAATTAAATCCATTACGTCTAGTTTGTCATTTAAGATCTGTGTTTCCTTGTTGATTTTTTGTCTTGATGATCTGTCCAATGCTGAAAGTGAGGTGTTAAATTACCCCACTGTAATTGTGTTGCTGTCGATGTCCCACTTAAATCCACCAAGAAATTTTTTATATATTTTGGTGCTCCTATATTGTATGCATATATATTTATAAGGGTTATTTCTTCTTGTTGGATTGATCCCCTTAGTATTACATAGTGATCTTCCTTGTCTGTTGTTATGGTCTTTATTTTGAAGTCTATTTCATCACAAATAAGTATTGCTCTTCCGGATTTTCTTTTCTTTCCATTTGCATGGAATATTTTTTTCCTTCCTGTCACTTTTAGCCTCTGTGAATCTTTTGCTCTCAGGTGGGTCTCTTGTAGACAGCATATATTTGAGTCCTGTTTTCTTACCCTGTCAGCCACCTTATGTCTTGATTAGATTATTTATTCCATTTATATTTAAGGTGACTATTGAAAGATACTTATTTAATGCCATTTCCCCCCTTTATTCTCATGTAGCTTTCTCTCAATATTTCTTCTTTTTCTTAAAGCAGTCTTTTTAGCATTTCTTGCAGTGCTGGTTGGGTGGTTCTGAACTCCTTTAACCTTATTTTGTCTGGGAAGCTCTTTATTTCACCCTCCATTTTAAATGATAGCCTTGCTGGATAAAGCAGTCTTGTTTCATGTTCTTGCTTTTCATTACATTTAGAACTTTTTAAAATATATATATTTTTATTGATTTCAGAGATAGGAAGGGAGGGAGAGAGAGAGAGAGAGAGAGAGAGAGAGAGAGAGAGAGAAACATCAGTGATGAGAGGGTTGTCATTCATCAGCTGCCTCCTGCATTCCCTCAACCAGGGATTGAGCCCACACCCTAGGCATGTGCCCTGACCGGGAATCAAACTGAGATTTCCTGTATCCAAGGTCGATGCTCAACAGCTGAACCATGCCCAGCTGGGCTTACTTTGAAAATTTAATGCTGCTCCCTTCTTGCCTGAAGTGTTTTTGCTGAGAAATCAGCTGTCAGCCTTATGGGGGTCCCTTGTAGGTCACTGCTTGTCTCTTTTTTGCAGCCCTTAATATTCTCTCTTTGTCCTGAACATTTGCCATTTTAATTATGATGTGTTTTGGAGTGGGTCTCCTTCGATAGCTCTTGTTTGGAACCCTCTGTGCTTCTGGAACTTGTGTGGCTTTCTCCCTTGCAAGCATAGGGACATTTTCTATCATTATTTCCTCCACCAAGTTCTCTATCCCTTGCTCTCTTTCCTCCCCCTGTGGTACCTTATGATGTGAATGTTGTATGTCCCTTTTATGGGTGTCCTCATCCTTTTTCTTTTTTTTTCTTTTTGCTGCTCTGATTGAGTGTTTTTTTCTACCTTATCTTCTAAGTCCCTTATTCTATCCTCTGCTTTATTGAGCCTGCTTTTTATTCCTTCCAGTGTATTCTTGGTATACACTGGTTCTTATTTATGACATTTAGCTCTTTTTTTCATCTTTTCACTAAGTTCTTTTACCTTTCCATTAAGTTCCTTGAGCATCTTTATAATCATTACTCTGAAGTCTGTTTCTGATAACTAGCTTAACTCCATCTCTTCAAGGTCTTTTTCTGGTGATTTTCCATTTCTTTAGTTTGGGAGTTGTTATTTTCCTCATTTTGGTGGCTCTTAGTGTTTGTTACTGTATATTAGATATATTTGCAGTCTTGTCGGGTGGGATTTTGTAGTGTATGACCATTGGAGCCCAGAGGTGTATTTGCCTTATACTTCTGAGCTATTTGCTTTAGGTATGTCCCTTTTATGGGTGTCCCTTTTGCTGGTTCTTTGGGCTCTCCTGCTGTGATTGGATCTATATTGTTGTTGACCTGTTCTTGGGAGGACTCTCCTCTGAGGTTGGCTAACTATGTGGCTCAGCCCAAACATGTTGGGTGAGCTGTTGTACAGGTGCTGGCAAGGCAAGACAATACACAATCATACTGCCAGGAAACAGGCAGTATCTTACAAAATATCCTGACAATCACAATGAAAACATTCCAAGTGAAAATAGAATTTGGAGAGTGAAGGGAGAACACAATGCTAAAGCAAAAAATAAAAATAAAAATAAAAGAGAGAGAGAGAAAGAAAAATACATAACGAGTAAAGGATATTACTGCTAATAAGTAACAAAAAATTAAAAAATGATAATAAAATAAAAGAAAAAGTTAAAAATAGAGAAGCTACTGGGAGATAAAATTGCCAGAGAAAAGATTCTGAAAGAAGGGTGAGCAAAAAACTAAGGATAGAGCATAGGAATAGGGAAAGTGTTGAAAAATATAAAATATAAAATACAATAAAACGACAAACAGAAACAAACAAAAGGAAAGGAAATCAGAAGGGAGAAAAAGAAAGAAAGAAGAAAGAAAAAAATGTTATGCCAATGGAATGAGAAGAGAGAGAGAGATAAAGCAGGGGCACAGAGGGAGTTCAATAAGAGATATTGAGGAAACTATAGAGAAAAGTGGTAAACTTATTGGTTATAATGACAATGTCCCAGCAATAAGCAGAGAATATCAATAAAATCTTGATAATAAAACAAAAGAGAAAACAAAGTAAAGCAAAAAAAAAAATTAAGCAAAATTAAAGAAATTAAAAAAATAATTTAAAAATTTAAAAATTTAAAAATAATTTAAAAAGAAAAAAATCTTTTCTTTTTTTCTAAAAAAAAAATAGTCAATCAGGTCAGTTTCATCTGGGCAGCTTATGTAGTCTGAGGCTCACTGTTTTGTTTGCTGATTTTGGTTCTCCTGGGAGGTACTTGTGTATCAGCCAATGACAGGGGATGTCCAGATTTGGCTCTGGTGTCCTTAGGTAGTTGGATGATCTGAGGCGCTCTGTGGACCATCTCCACTTGTCAGCTATTTTGCCTCCCACTTGTGGTTGCCTGATATTACTTCAGAGTCTTCTGAAGAGTCTTTAAGGTGCAGACCAGCTAGTGTAGCTTGGGATATTTCTCCCTTTAATTAGAGGTTTCACTGTCAGGCACTCACTGTGGGGAAGTTAGTCTTTGCTTCAAAGCCAGCTCCTCAGTCTCTACCCTATCCTCCAATTCTAGTTACCCACTCAATGGCCTGCTACAGTTTCAGATTGACTTCAGTCTGCTACTTTTTCTGTATGGGCAATTTCAGCAGCCTGGGCTCAGTGGGTTGGATTCAAAAACATTCCAGTGAGCACTTTGTCTGCCCAGCCCCCAGAAGGTGTTTTAAGGTTTTATTCAAGTTCCCAAACAATAGTTCCTGAGAGATTTATTCTTGTATTGTCGTCCTGTGAGCTGTTCTCCCCTCCCCCTCAGGACTGTGCCCTGTGGGGGAATATCTGGGGTTTAAGTTAGCTGAACCAGCCCCTTTCCTGTTAGGATGGTGCTCCTAGTCTGCAGGAGAGGTAGGTGTGCTCCACTCCTCCTTTCCCAGATCTGGTTGGCTGATGTACGGGGTGGGGTGCTTAGTTCAAACTCCCCACAATGCAGACACAAATCCCTGCTCTTGCTGGTCTGTCTCCCCAATGCAAGCCTGGAAGATGGATGCCCATTTGGCCATCAAAAACTCAAGAACACACAAAGCAGCACACAGGCAGAAACTCCAGCCTATTAGGTCCCGTTGCCCCTGCATCTTGGTACCATGCAGGATGGGTGTCAAAGCCAGCCCCCCACAGCTCCCTTGCATAGCTGATCTCAGTAAAGCTAAGAGCAGGCCAAACAGCTGCTCTGGTGGCTGAAGACCAAAACCTCCCCACTGGCAGCTCTGGTGGCTGCAGTCTTCATCTGCCCCACCAGCAGCTCTTGGGGCTGGAATCGGCCAATAGAAGCTTTGTTTCAGAGGGAAGCACAGTCCCGTCTTTGCAGGCACACTGTTACCGTGGCCTCCCCCTGCCCTGTGTGCACAGGTTCTCCTTCTCTTCTCCTCTGGGTTTGAGATCCCAGCTTTTGGTTGGCAGTCCACACTCCTAAGGGAGCTTTGCAGCCTCTAGCCCTAGGTCCTTGGAACCCAGCACAGGCTCCAGTAGGGACCCCCCTTTCTATGCCCCCCCTTACCAGACTCTATGATGTTTCTTCTGGGCTCCCTACACAAAATATGACCACTCAGGTATATTTATCTGTTTTTTCCAAGCTGGTTACTCAGTATTTTAGTGGTAAATTGCATCCGTTGCTGGGAGCATGGATGTTCTGCTTCTTGTCACAGTGCTGCCACCTTTCCAGATCCCCAGAATCTTTTTCCGAAATTCTAACATGTCTGCCATCTTGATTTTTAAAATTCAGTTTGAGATATTTGTTTCTTGTTATGAATTCTCTTCATAATAAGACCATGGTTTGACATTTTGGTTCTTGTACTCCAAAAGGAGAATGGGAGCATCACGTCATCACTGACAGGTAGGGAGTGGAAGAGTACATTCCTCCCTCAGCCTCCATTGACATCCAAGGGTGATGGTATTCATTACTGTTGGATAGAGATGGGAGTTCTGGTTCCATACTAGGCTTCCACTGATACCTATCTTCCTGGGAATCATTGATTTTCTTCATTATTGCTGGGAAGTGGTGAAAGTTCTCACTTTCCACTAGGCCTCTTCTGACACCATCTCCACTGTGGAGAGGAGGTGGTGACTTGTTACCTGTGGGTAGCAGCTCAGGCTACCAACATGCAAAATTATCTCCACAGGCTTCATGGGATGAGGGGGACCATGTTACCATGTTGTGAGGATGAACTCCTAGCTCCTTACTCAGTCTTCTCTGACACCATTCTGGTAGTGGCAGTAGTGGTGGTGGTACAATTGGAACACCTCGGTATAGCCTGGTGAGGGTGTAAATTAGGCTACCTACTTAGTGTTTGCTGGCATGAGTGAGAGTAGTCCACAGATGTTTCTGGTAGTATTTCGTGGGAGTAGAGCAGCTGTTGTCTATAAGTTTTCTATCTTGTTAGGTAATCCCTTTCCTAGTCCTTTGGCCAGAAACAGCAGACTTTTGTTGGAGTGGATTTTTTTTTTTTTTGCTTTTGTTGTTGTTTTGTCTATGCCTATTGGCATTGCCATGTTGCCAGTTTCTTCAGGTACACATCTGGGACATATGAGACCGGGATATATGAGACATAAAAGTAAAACCCAGGGAACAAATTCACCATTGTCATTCCTTGCATCCGAGGTCCCTGCCTTCTTCTCTACACTGCTCAGAGCTTTCTTGTATTTGTTTTATATATTATATCCTGAGTATTTAGTTCTACTTAACAGGAGAAATAGGAGAATGCACATTTACTCCATTGTCCTAGAAGTGGCATTTGAATCTTTACAGAGAATTTTAAAACAGTAATAGAACTGAATTAAAGCCAGTCTTCATTTTTATCACCACTGTACTCCAGCTAGCTATATATTTCCAGTGAAAAACTACTCTTCTCCCCAAATCCTTTATCTTTATTCTTTTCAAAAGCTATTTTTTTCCTTGTAGAGAATACAATTTAAAAAACAGCTTTATTGAAGTATAATTGGTATACAGCAAGCTTCCCAAAATGTACAAATTGATAAGTTTTCACATATGTATACACTAGCAAAACCACCACCACCATCAAGATAGTGAGCATAACCATCATCTCCATGACTTTCCTCATAGAACTTTGTATCTCCTCCTTCTTTCTTCCTCTCTCTATTTCCATTCCCAATAAACCACAGATTTATTTTATGGCATGAGAAATTTATTTGCATTTAAAAATTTTATATGAATAGTAGTGATATGGCTGCATCATATGGTAGGTGCATATCTAAATATTTAAGAAACTCCCTGTTTTAGAAAGTGGTGTACTTTCACCATCAGGGTATAAGAGTTTCCATGATCTACATCCTAGCAGCATTTGGTATGGTCACTCAATTTTAACCATTCTAATAGGTGTGTAGTGGTATTTCACTGTGGTTTTTATTTGCATTTCCATAATGGCTAATGCTATTGAGTTTCTAGTTCTATGATTGTTATCCATACATCTATTTGGGAAAGTGTATATACAGATATTTGCCCATTTTATTGATTTGTTTGATTTTCTTTTATGGAGATTTGAGAATTCTTTGTATATACTTGATACAAGACTTTTTATCAGATATGTGATTTGAAAATATATTCTCCCAGTGTGTGGCTCATCTTTTTACCTTTTAATACTATATTTTAAAGAAAAGAGGTTTTGAATTTGATGAAGTCCAATTTATCACTTTTGTTTTCATTAATGAATTTTTTGTTGTTGTATCTAAGGTAGTATTGACTGTTATATAAATATGTCAAAAAGCCCTGGCCAGTGTGGCTCAGTTGGTTGAGCATCATTCTGTGTATGAAGAGGTCTCCAGTTAGATTCCTGGTCAGGGCACATGCCCAGGTTGCAGGCTCAAACCCCGGTAGGGGGTGTGTAGGAGGCAGCGGATCGATGTTTCTCTCTCATCAAAGTTTCTCTCTCTCCCTCTCCCTTCCTCTCTCTCTAACATCAATAAAAACATATTTAAAAAAATAAATAAATAGGTCAAAGGTGGCCCCTATGTATCAGCCTAAAATGGCCCCTAATGTCATTTACTTCTTTGCAGAAGGCTTGGGTTGTTAGTCCAATATTCACTGATGTTAAACTCAAATTATTATATATCTAATTGCTGTACATATAGTTCAAGTAAACATATGTTAGCCATTCAGAGCCTGTCTACTTTGCATACCTCACCAAAACACACCCAACATTTGCTAAAAAGAGAGGTGATACAAGAGAATCTATAGATTTAGAAAGACTTAAGGCACCTGAATAGTCAAAATGTATAGAACATATTTTGAAATTGATTCAAAGAAACTGTACTTTAAAAGAAGTATACAGGTACCAGAAAAAATGTGAAAAAATAAGTGGACATTTCACTATATTAGCAACTTGTTTAATGATAATCATGTTGGCTTTATGTTTCATAGGGGAGTACTTATGTTTAGAAATGCATACTGAAGTACTTAGAGGTGAAATGGTACGACGTTTTGTAGATGTTTTACAGTATGATATCTGAGTTCTGGAACCAGATTGGCAATGTATGGAAGATTTTTGATGCTGGGTTTCAGGTATATGGGGTTTATAACATTATTCTCTACTGTTTACATGTTTGAGACTTTCTATAATAATTGACCAAACAGAAGCAACCAAGATGTCCTTCAGTAGGTGAATGGATAAATAAACTGTAGCAATCCAGATAAGGGAATATTACTCAGCACTAAAAGAAATAAGCTATCAAGCTGTGAGAGGACATGGAAAAATCTTAAATGCATATTACTAAGTGAAAAAAGATAATCTGAAAAAAGATAATCATACATACTGTATGATTCCAACTATATAACATTCTGTAAAGGCAATATTATGGAGACAGTAAAAATATCAGTGGTTGCCAGGGACTGTGGGAGGAAGAATGAATAGACAGAGCACAGAGGATTTTTAGGACAGTGAAAGTCCTCTGTACCACACTATAATAATGGATATATGCCATTATATATTTGTCCAAACTCACAGAATGTACACCAAGAGTGAACCCTAATGTAAACTATTGACTTTGGGTGAAGGTGATATATCAATGTAGGCTCATCTGTTGTTACAAAAGTACCACTCCTGTGGGGGACATTGATAATGGATGAAGCTAAGCATGGGTGGTGGCAAGGGGTTGCTGGGAAATCTCTGTACTGTTTTCTATTTTTCTGTGCACCTAAAAGTGCTCTAGAAAAGACGTCTTAAAAACACACACACAATATGAACAAAATCCAAACAACAAAACATAAAAAGCCCTGGAGGAGGCTGAAGGCTGTGGTGAGCTATGGGGTGGGGACATGGGGGAGAAGGCAAGTTTGGAGGGGCTACATGATGTGGATGACAGGATGGGCAGAAGATTTTAAACTTCTGTCCCTACTTTACCGCACAAATCTGAGGCCTTCAGACCACACATGTCAGTAGCCCTGGGGCAATATCTAGAAAGTAGGAAAGATGGGATGTTTGAGGCATGTGACTCAGAGTCTGTGCTAACAGCCTCGTGAAACAATCTTAATGGGTGACTGGCCTTTCAAAAATTATTATTCTAATAGACTATAAAGAATAGACTAGAAGAAGTATCAGAGTGAATCATGCAGAGTAAGAGTAGGTATTCTTAAATAAAATAACAGTATATTATATATAAATCCATATGACATGAACAAGCATGCCTAAATATTTATGTACATGGCATATACATATATGGGTATATAAGTACATCTAATCTACATTTATGTTATATATAAATAATGCACACATATACTAGGTAGAGATGTAAAATGTCCTATGAATGAGGATCAAAAAGTGAAAATCCCTGCCCTCTACAAGGCAAAGGTAGACAGATAACTGCAAACTCACAGGACCTCCCCGAATCCCTGCCACTGCTCAGCGTCTTCGGTAATAACTAAGCTTTAAAACAGTTTCTCAAGTGTCAGCTGAGCTGGTGAAGAAACACGATGAGAAGGGGGGGCTTCTTCTCTGCCCCTCCCCCACATCCTGGGCACTTCAGAGCCCCCTCTGGCATCTATACTGGTACTGCAGAGATCTCGCAAGGGTTGTGGGGACCCTCCTGAATGAGGACTGAGGAGTCCACACGCCTCAGAACAGAGGGCACTACAGAATTCAACTCCCGGTGTTACTGTCAGCTCTACGGGACCCTGGATGGAGCTCTCAGGCTGAGCAATTCCCCCTGCTTCCACATGCCTGGGGAAATCTGGGGGAGTCAAAGCCTTGGTCTGAGGGATACAGACTCAGATAGCAGAGGGCATGGGCCCAGGTCTTGCTGAGTCCAGGTGGAGACAACCAAGAGGACTTCACTGCCCCCCCAACCGAGCTCTGAGTCAGATTGTGCCCAGGATTTAGAGGGCTTTGCCCTCTCTTCTCTCCCACAGTTATCTCTTCCTTTTCCTCAAAGGAAACCACTAGGTGCCACAGGTGGCTAAGGGATGCGGGGGTGAGTGACCATCCTTAATGAGTCTTGGGGTACAGTCGATATGCAGCATGCAGAAGGAAAAAGGGGTATCATGGAAATTCTACCATTGGCTGGAGAACAGAGGCATGTGGGGGGTAATTGAACATCTCTAATGAGTCTTCAGGCACAGTATGAACATGCAGTATGCAAACAGAAAGAGGGGTGTCATAGAGATACTGTTGACTAGGGAACACTGGCATCTCAGCTTTGACGTTTCCTAGTTGCATGACTCTGGTCCTGTTACTTGACCTCTCTGAGGCTACATTTACTCATGGGGATAATAGTAGTTGCACCTGCTTCATGGAGTCCTTAGGATTCAACAGGATGTACATTAGTAGCAAGGTACCGGACACTTAAATCATAGCTACTGTGGTTACCAAAAAGGGTGTTTTGTCTAACAGCAAGTCTGAAATCTAATGAGCTTTCAAAATGATACATCTGTGGCCTTTGGCTCCTGCAGGAAATAATCTGTCACCAGCAAATGGTGGACTTCCTTGTCAGTTGCTGAAAAGCATGGACTGAAATGCCACCTGATTTAAATGTCCATTAAACTGTACAGGCAGCTAGGGTGAGCTATACAGAAATCACAGACTATTTTATTTCTTCATAAGCAATACTCAGCTGCTGATGTGACCAGGCAATGCCTTGGGACCACTGAACAGCCAATTTCAGCTTTAAAAGTGTCTTGGAACCCCAGAATACTTTTGTAAGGCCCCTAAGCTGTAACAATTGCAGAACTGCATTCACACTGTACCTGACGACTCATCAGGGATGTTCACCCATTCCCACATGCCACAGCCACCTGTGGCAGCTAGCAGTTTCCTTCCCCTCTAGCTCAGAACAATTCCAGTGCCCCAGACCATATCTAAAGCAAGACCCACACAGTGTGCATGGAAAATGAGGAACCAGTTTATTGAACAGCTAAAGGGAGCAAAAATAGTGGACTAATCTACATTTGTTACACACCAAGCAGGAAAGGCTACACCATTCCATAAGCGTCCCTTTCCCCCAGACAGAACAGTCTGGCTGGAGGCCAGGGCCAGGCTGGGGTCAAGTATGTTGTGGACATCAGTAGAACTTGGTTTAGACAAGTTAGCAGATGCCCACCTTAAATCCTCTCTTTATGCCCACTCTTTTCCTGGATGAGAATGCCAGTATTCCCTTTACCTTCCATTTAAAAAATGGCCTATTTGTTCCCAGAGGCAGAAGGTTGTTACCTGTAGGATCTACTTTGACTCATGGGTTCTCCACCAGCTCTTGGAGGAACTGCCCTTCTAGTTAAAAGCACAGGCCCAGCCAGAAGTGTTTTTGTTGAGGCCAGACAAAAAGCCTCAGATCTTAGATACACAATTCCACTGGCTGTTCCTAGACTCAGCAACTTCATCCAGTGTTCCAGTTTCAAGTGCTTTATAGTTTTCCAGCAAGCCAATATTCCCAGAATGTTAGAAAAGCACAGACCATTTCTTGCTTATTGTGGCTATTCTGGCAGTAGAAGCTACTATGTATGTGGAGAAATTCAAGGGGAAATGGTGATGTCCTGTTAAGGGGTGGCAACACAGTGGGTGGGACAGGTGTGCCACTGACTTCTACTTCGGCACCAGAACATGTATGTCTCCAGTACAATCTTGTAAAAAAATACTTTAACAGAATATACTGTACAGAACTAGGATTTAACATGGTATATTGCAATGTTAAAATATTCGTATAATTACTATACAAGCATGGAGTCACTCCATTAGAAAGGGCTCCCCAACAGGGCCATTAAAGAGTGCTGTCAGCATGCCCAAAGAGAAACTACTTCCACAGCAGGAACATGAACAGTAACAATTGTGTGGATGCACACATGGTGCCAGAGAGGCCTATTTACAGTTCCTACTGACTACGCCACAACAGGAGAATCTGAGCTAAGTGGCAAGGCTGGCTAGGTTTAAAGAGGCATTTTCAAATAACACTTTTGATATGAATTTTAGCACTTTGAAAACCAGTTCTGTAGATGTTACTTCTCTGGCCTAATCAGCCATCACCAATGGGTCTGAACCAGCTTGATCTCCCCATCTCACACAAGCTCCCTCCATTGCATCCACATCTGTTGGCACACCCCAAACCACACCACATGTTCCAGTTACCTGCCACCTGTGTGACCCATTGTGGTGAGTCACTGGCAGGCATTGAGTGCAAACAAGGCATGAGATGGAAGTACCTGGAGCCCAACTCCAGTTCTGGTTCTAGGGGGTAAACAAAGGTAGAAGGGTGTATGCATCCCAGTGCACTTGCATTCTGCCCCAGGAAGTGGTGTCTAATCTGGCATTTCAATGTTTAATTTGGGAGGTGGAAGGATGTACTTCCCAGGGCTCTGGGTGATAACTACCCTGGTCTTCTTTCGAAACAGAGGAGCAATTTTAGGAGGTTCTGGAACTGGGGTTTCCTCTGTTTCCTCATTATCTTCATGATGAAGGTCATAGGAAATGTTTCCGTATTCTCTCAAAAATGGGAAGATTTCAAGAAGAAACTGACAGAAATCCTTGCGAATACCAAACCACCCTGAAAAAGAAGAATGTACTTTTTCAAATACTAGCCTGCACTGAATATCAAGTTACTTTTCTATCCTGAATGAGAAGTTTTATCCTGATGTCTTAAAAATGAAGACTAAAAACAAGAAGTAATATCTGAGCTCCATGGTTCTCCAAGTGGGGCTCCCAGACCAGCGTGATAGTGTCCCTGGGGTCTTGTTAGGGATACAATCTTGGCCCAGCCCAGAACTCATGAATCAGAATTGGAAGGTGGAACAGTCTGCTTGCACAGGCTCTCCCAGGGATTCTGATGGGTGCTGTAGTTTGAGTACTTGCTCTAGTGAGTCTCAAGTAGCTGTGGAGTCTAGACTTTGTAGACAACCTCTAATCTTCCCCACCCAGGATAAATTCATGTATGGCAAAGAGTGGTATCCATGAAAGCATTTTTGTCATCCTCTGTAATCCAGGAGGAGGAGAGCAGGCACATCTTGGTCTAGGCTAAGAGGCAGCCTGAGCTCATGGCGCCACCTCAAAGCTACTTCTCTGAGGCCCACTCTTCCTGACTCTGTACCACAGGACCATCAGAGCAGTGCTGGCTCTCCTGCGGCACAACACCTTCCCTCATTGGATTCCAGAAGGGCATGTTCAGGGGCTACACGCAAAGGAGCTC
The DNA here is from genome assembly GCF_054644295.1 of Miniopterus natalensis. NCBI lineage: Eukaryota > Metazoa > Chordata > Mammalia > Chiroptera > Miniopteridae > Miniopterus > Miniopterus natalensis. Next base: position 64,345,002 of record NC_142103.1, read on the forward strand.
ACAGTCTAGTGAGGAAGGGACCCTCTTCATAGATCACTTCAATCCTGGGTATCACAGCATACAGGTGAAGAGGAAGAGAAAGCAAGCAGGGCAACACTGAAAAGACCTAGTGACGTCAGGAATGACACTGGGAAAAGTGAGGAGGAAAAAGAATCTAGGAGGACTCCTGGGATTTGATGGGCATATGGATTTTCATCTAATCCTCAGGACACCCTGAGAAGGAGGTACCTTGATTATAATGTTGTAGTGGATGGGATGGGGCCCAGACAGGCTACCTGCTAGGGTCAGTCTTACCTCAAACTGTAGTGTACTGCTAGGGACGCCATGGTGCAGGGCAGGGGAAACAAGATTGACAGCACACCCTTCCCTTGGAAGATTCCAAACCTTCCTCAGTGCTAGATTTCCCATGAAAACTTCTTAATTGGTGCCCTCGGGCTCACTGTTTCATAGAGCAGGGCTGCAAACAAACACACATGTCAAGGATTTCTGAAACGTTGAGTACATACAGTGGTTTCCTCCCTTCTGTCCAAATGTGGTTGCCATCAGAGTGATCAAGGAAAGCCAAAGGGGGACAAATATTGGGATACAGGAGAATGCATTGTGGCCATCCAGTTTGTGAACCAGCAGGATCTAAGGAAAGAGAAACAATTGAGGTTCTTGGATACAGCATCTGAAAATGGACAATATCTGAAGCCAGAGAGCTCTTCCCTCACAAGGTCTCATGATGGGGAAGGAAGCTCCACAGGGGACCATAGAAACCCTCTACTTTGGGGGAAGCAAAATCCATCCACCTGCAAAGTATCCAACACCAGGATTATTATGGGCAACTCCTCCTAGTGTTGGTTTTGAGGAGTCAGCAGTGCCCATCCTATAACTTTTCACAAAACTCATATATGAACAACAACATCCAACTTTCTTTCTAGAAGTAGAAAAATTGATACATACAGATGCATCATACCAAGAAAGGTACATTTCTCACTGCCAGTCCCCAGCCCTTCCCAAAGAAACAACATTCTAATTTTACTGTCATTCTCTCTTGGCATGCTCTCCAAGAGTTAGCTCATGGTGATTTCCAGGGAGAGCGGACTGCCCTTATAATTATGCAGGATGCTGTTGTAGGAAAGGGTGGCCTTCATGGCCTCAGAAGTTATGCTATTGAAAGCTTACCTCAAATGTAAGGAGGGGAACGACAATGGTCATCCAGCTTAGTGCCATTGTTATGTGTGTTCTTCGCTGTTCTGCAATCACATCCATGGATCGCAGGAACAGGACAGACCACACAATATAATAGAGAACCACCAGGCACAGAAAGGACATGAGAATCCACAGGGGGACACACACAACCTGAGGAAAGGAGAAAAAAATGTCTTTACAGTATTCGAATTTCTCCCCTAGAATCTGAGGGGAGGCATAATCAACCCCTTACTGGGTCTCTGTAAGGGACAGTGTAAGCATGAACAAGGACAACCTTACATGCTAGGAATGCTGTAAGGACACACTGTGGGACCTGCTGCCTGCCCTGGAAGTGTTCCACCTTGGATCAGTCTTGGGGTGAAGAACCTTGCAGCTGCTTTTCCTTAGGTATAATCTAACTCAGTCTGCATCTGCTCTGCCAGCATCACCCTCTTGCCACAAACCCCAGAGAAACAGGACAGTGTTGCCATCCCATGCACAATCACCTCACCTCACCCTAATGTACTCTCTTCACAGGCCATTTTTCCATCTTGCCTGAGGTACTTTGGCCAAAGACTGGGGAATGTGTGCCCTGGAAGCTTCAGCTGCCCAGGGTACACAGGCCCTCCACCAACTTGCACACTGATGCTGGGAGGGCTCTGTTACCTGGTCTCTGCTACCTCTCCCATGTGGGTTCTGTGTCTGTTGCTGTCATATCACAAAGACCTTGTTTAATGCCCATACAAGCCCACAGGCTAAGTCCTAGGGGCCTCATGATCTCTTCTCCACCTGTACTGCCCCCTTGGACATGTCTGTTAGCTCTCTGTCTTGTGTTATCAAACAGTACTCTTGTTTTCTTTGGTGTACAGTTCTATGACTTTTCAAGCATGTACTTGTAGATCTTCATAGCTCCGGGTAGGATACAGGATAGCCCCTTGACCCCACAAGACTCTCTCATGCTCTTCCTTCACTGTGTCACCTCTTTACCCCACCTATAACCCCTGGCAACCACTGATCTATTCTCTATCACTACACTTGTATCTTTTCAAGAATGCGCTGCAGATGATCATACAGCATGCCACCTTCTAAGACTCCTTCCTTTCGATCAGTAGAATGTCTTTGAAAGTCATCCAAGTTGTTGCATGTATCAACAGGTCATTCCTTTTCATTGCTGAGTTGTATTCCACTGGATGGATGTATCACAGCCTGTTCATCCAGTCACCCATGGAAGATTTAGGTGTTTTCTGACTTTTAGCTATCACAAATACAGCTGCTATAAACATGTGTGCATGGGTGTTTGTGTGGTTGTACATTTTCACTTCTCTGGGGGAAATACCCAGGATTGGCACTGCTGAGTCACATGGTAACTCCATGTTTAACTTTGTAAGAAATTGTAAAACAATTTTCCAGAGTACCTATAAAATTTGGCAATCCCCCCAGTGATGTCCCTCTGCATCCTCCTCAGCACTTGGTATTGTGTTATCTTTGCCATTCTGATGTATGTGTTGTTGTACCTCGTCCTGGTTTTTATTGCCTTTCCCTAACGGGTAACAGTGTCCTTTCTACATGCTCATTCAGTATATGCATATCCTTTTTGTGAATGTCAATTTTTAAATTAGGTTGTTTGGTTTTTATTTTTTAAGTTTTGAGAGTTCTTTAGATGTTTTGGATACAGGTTCTTAGTCAGACACATGCTTTGCAAATATTTTTTCCTAGCGTGCAGCTTGTCTTTTCATTAATTTCATTTCACTTTTGAGCTTCTTTTATAGACAGTGTTGTTGGTGTCATTTCCAGGAACTCTTCAACTAACTCCAAGTCCCAAAGATTTTCTCCTGTTTTCTCCTAATAGTTCTTTGGGCTTACATTTTATTTTATTTCATTTTATTTTTAAAATATATCTTTATTGATTTCAGAGAGAGGAAAGGAGAGGGAGAGAGAGAGACAGAAACATCAATGATGAGAGAGTCATTGATCGGCTGCAGCCTGCAACCTGGGCATGTGCCCTGACCGGGTATCGAACCCCAATCGCCTGGATACTAGGTTGACGCTCAACCGCTGAGCCACGCCTGGTCGGGCTACATTTTATTTTTTAAACCAATGACTTGGGTTGGTGTATGATTTTTAGTCCTCCTGAGTAGCTTGGAGTTCCTGATCATAGGTTTTACTGTAGAGTCTATGCACAGTCTCTTCACTGTGATCAGACTCTCATTTAGTGGCATGCCCCCTGTGGGTGAAATGTTAGTGGTCCTAATGGCCTCATTTGGTCTCTCTCAATCATTGTGGGAAATGTGCAATCAGACTGTTTCATCTGCTGAGACCTGCACAGGATAGGGCCTAGAAAAATCCCTCTGTTTACCTACAGAAAACACTCACCGCTCCTATTCTTGTGTTTTGTTTTGTTTTTTTCTGATTTACCTTACACTTAAATTTTGGTCTTACCAAGATTTGTTTCCTCCACGTCACAACAGGAAATCTGAAACCCAATTACTGTTCTCCAGATACAGCACCCTGAAGTTGTAGGATGGGTGCCTGGACAATAATTTCTATTATAAATATTTTATCAAAGACTTTGGGCAGAAGTGATGAGCCTTGTCTTTAGTCATTGTGAAAGCAACATATGTTCCCTTATTTTCTTCCCTGCTGCCAAATGAATATTTTCTTTTTTTTCTATATTTTTTACTTTCAATTTCTCTTTTAAAGTAAACCATGTAAATTACAGAAAATATCTTGTATGCAAAAATACATCAAGCAGCAAGGGGGAAAAAAACTGGCATGACCATTTCCCAGATGCAGTGGAGCCCTTCTACCTTATTCTCATCTTCTTTCTATGCATTAATAGTTGAAACCATACTGTATTCTCTAACTTGTAGCTTGCCATTTATATGTACGTATGTATAAATATATCCATCCATCCATCCATCCATCCATCCACCCATCCATCCATCCATCCATCAGTCCTTCTATCTATCTATGCACAGTTAATAATAATCAAAAACACATTAATTGAAGCTGCAGGTTACAAGCATGACTTAGACCTCACCCTTGGCAGGAGTATAAATGGGCACAGCTTTTTTGAAAAGCAAATTGGCAATGCAGTTTGTATTTCAAAATCTCAAAAAGTTCCCACCCTCTGGGCTTGTAATACTGTTTCTGGAGTCTTTCCTAAGAAAACAATGAAAAAAATCAGGCAAAGGTTTTATGCACAAAAATATATGCTGCTGCATGATTTATAATAGTAAAACACTGGTAACAAACTCAATATTCAGAAATAAGGGGGTGGTTTGGTAAATGCATTGGAAGAATATTTTCCATCAATTAAACTTTAACAGTTATGTTTTTAAAGACCGTTTATTGACATGGGAAAATGTTTATGATACCTTAGAACAAAAAAGCAGGATATAAAATTATATATGTGGTATGCTCTCAACTATCTTTATGAAACAATAAGCCATAAAACAAGAAAACAAAATACTCTAAACATCTCATTTCCCAGTGGATTATGGGTGATTATTATCTATTACCTATGCTTATCTGTCTTTTCCAAGTTTTCTACAATGAACACAAATTACTTTTATAATAAAAAGTTTACTTAAGAATTTAAAAAGTTACATACAAGCCAGGGCCAGTGGATGATCTTGTCCAGTCTTAAGGCAATGAATATAAACTGGAGAATGTTGACAGAACACAGGATTTCTAACTAAAAATAAAGAGAAGACTCAGTTAAACAAAGTATAAGTTGTATTCAATACTGCAATTATTTGGCTAACATACTAAAAGGCAATGCAAATTACAATATGGTAAAAGTTTTATTAAGTTACACTGGGACTGCCAGATTTTCAGCACAATAGGAGCAAAGTAGTGCTGTGCCAAGGAGAAACCTGCGCCTGGCTTCTTGCCTCAACCCCTCTGCTCAGTGGCTGCACTGCCCTTTATGCTCACCCAGGCAATGACCTTGTTTCCAGGCTTGCTGAGTACAGAGGCAATCTACAGGACTCCCTAAGCTTCCTTCCTGCTCCTATCCACAAACATCTCTATTCCTAACCATCCTTGTATTTCCTTCTTGTACCCAGGACTCAGCCCCGAATTCACCCCTTTCTTTCCGGCTCCTTGAGCACCTGTCACATCAAGACATCAATTATAAAGACTTTACTGCATCTTTAACCCTGCCTATTCCACTGATCTTTCCCAGAAACAAGTTTAACTCATTCCCATTACACACAAAAGAACCGAAGACCAAATGAGCTCACCCTTCCCTTGATCCAATATGCCCTCTTAGCTCTCGCTTTCTTTCTGTGACCATCAAGCTTTGTGACACATCATGGATACTTAAGCCCCATGGCCTCCCCTGCCATTCCAAGCTCTACACACTCTGATCCAGCATCCACCTCCATGACCACCCAGAAACTGCTTTCATCAAGGTCACCAATAACCTCTGCAGCATCAGACCACTTCAGTTCACATCTTATTGGTTGTCTCTGCAACATCTGATATTGCTGACCACCCCTTCCTCCTTCTAAGGTCTCAGTACACAGTCTTGCCCACCTCTTGGTACTCTGACAGTTCTTTTCAGCCTCCTTTTCCTCTCCTTAAATGATGATGCTTCCCAGAGCCTTAAACTTGGTCTTCCCTCCCCTCTAGAGACAGAGACACAAACACATTTTTCACTCACTTGCTCTGCCCTGGGGGAGAAGAAATGTCATCCACACCCCTGGTTTGCATTCGTTGGTTCTCTAATCTGTTTTCAATATAGCCTCCATGCTGTGGCATAGGCCCAGCTCTCCTCAAGGCACCTCGGATGAAGTCCCAAATCGAGTTCATTGTTCCCCATACCTCTACCTTTTTACCCTGTCCCACCCCTTTTGATAGCCTCCCATCTTGCTGTAAGGTACCACAGTGGTCTAATTACCCAAACCTTGATGCCAGAAAGCACCCTATATTCCTTTTTCCACATTCTCCTCTTCACTCACCACATCCTGTCTTCTCTCCCATCCAGACTATTCTTGAATCCCCTGCCTGCTTTCCATCCCAATTGCTATTGCTTAGTTAGGCCCTTCTCATCCCTAACCCACTAAAGTACTCCAATAGCCCTCTGACAAGCTTCCCAGCCTCTAGTCCTGAAGGCCCTCAAGTTCCCAATGCCCTCTAGACTGCCTGCCTTCTGCCTGCAGTGCTCACTGCTCTTCAATGGCTCACCAGTGCCTACAGAAGTAAAATCATATGAGGCCACTGGATCTGGGTCAGAGCTTCTCAAAAGTTCTCAGTTCATAGGGCATTTAGTGACTCAGAAATTCTTCTGTAGGCCTCTGGGCTAAAAAAAAGTACCTAATAGTTTCATTTAGTTAAGTAATTAGATCTAAACTTTGTATTTGTGTACTAAGTAGCCATAAAAAAACTCACATAAATCGAAAGAAAAATATTTTATTTCATTCTTAAATAAGCACAACTAATTGCCAAAGGGATAGGTGTACCTGCTGGGTACTAAATGATTTCTCAAGACATTTCCACCCTCGTTACCTGTTCTTCATACCAATTTTTGTACAGTACTACCTTCTCATCACAGAAACTGCCAACAATCCAGCTTCTTCTGTGACGTTATCAAAAGGAATGTAATGTGAATAATAAACCATAAACTACTTGGAGTTAGTAGTTCATATGGTGTCCCCACTGATAATCAGCTATCACTGGCTTTCTCTCAAAAATGTCCACTACCTCATGGTTCCCCTGTGAGTTCACTATGGAACCTGGGGTAACTCTGCACATGCTTTGAGGACTGAGGATCTGGCCCCTACTCAGCCCAACCCCTCTACACAGTTTCCCTTTTTCCCAACTGCCACAATGTCTTCCTTTCCACTTTATGCTCCAGGCACATACTTTTTCTTATGCTAAAATACATAAAACATAAAACTTGCCATCTTAACCATCTTTGCACAGTTCAGTGGTATTAAGTACATTCATATTGTTGTGCAAATACGACCACTGTTCATCTCCAAAAACTTTGTAACTTGCAAAACTGTACTCCAGTCATATTGGAACCACCACAGTTCACTCAACATGACATGCTTTCTCCTGCCTCTGCCTTTCTATGTGTTGTTATTCCCTCTGCCTGGAAAATAACATCTCCTCCTTTATATGCATAGGGTAATGCTGACCATCCCTGACTCCTCCTTCACATTTCTGTGTGAGCCTATCCCCAAATACCCCTTAGCAGACGTAAGTACTCCTTCTGGGACACAAGAACCAAGGGGGAGTTCAACTCCCCACATCGTATTTCTTCTTGTAGGTAGAAATGCCAAGAGTGTGACTATATGAATGACTGACTTTCTATAACTCTGCATTAGGAAAATACCGTTTCATGCTTAATGTGGTCCTAGCCCTCATATATGCTTTTACCAAAAAAATAAATAAAATAAAAATAAATGAAGCAACAAATTTTTAGTTTTCTTAAACCTCCTCCTCAGCCCCTATCTAACTTAGTACTTTTCAACCTGGGTGACAGCTGCTGCTTTGGGGAAGAGTTAGGCACATGCAGGGGCACTACTGGGTGTCACGAAGACTAGGGGGAGAGGTCCTGCAATATATAGGACAGTCCTGTTCAACAAAATATTTCCTATCCAGAAGGCCAACTGCATCCCCCATCCCCTACTGAGAAATGCTGAACCAAATAGGCAATATCTAGAATGTTTCAGCTCAATGATTTTGTTTAATGTAAACTTTTGCAAATGATTTTTAAAGCTTGGTTTTACTTTGTTTGCTCAGGTAAGCGTGCAAAGCAAGAGAAGCATAAAGTTGAAAGGTAGGATGACTAGGTAGGAATGGTGCTTTTAACTAATATAGGGAATACAGACTTGAATGAAGCTGGATATGAAGTCTGGAGCTAGAGGAGAAATCTGAGTTTAGAAATATGAATTTAGGAGGTGACAGCACATAAGCGGCAGTGGAAACAGGAAGCATACACACTATTTTCAGAGGAAGTATGCACAGTGAAGAGAGAAAATGCCCAAGATTAGAACCCTAAGAAACAGCAATGGAGCAGAAGACAGAGGTGGCAGAATGGTCAAAGGACCAGGGGCATCTGGAGATGCAGAGTGGCCGGTAGCCAGGAAAAAGTCAGAAAATGGCCCACTGGATTTGGCCAGAGGGTGCTCAGTGCCAGTTCAGGGTGTGCAGGAGCTGAGTAGAGAGCACAAGGTTAGAACAGCACTATTTCAGGGAGCCTTTTTGTGAATGGAAGGAAAAGGCACAACAGCCAGAGGACTGAGGGGGTTTTGGTGTCATTTTGTTTTCTCATTTAGATGAGAGAGACCAAAGCTACCAGAGAGAGAGTGTGGATAAATTCGGGAGCACATGCTTAGAGGAACAAGAGGGGGAGAAGGGCTGAAGCACAAACATGACTGGCCTGCCTCAGGAGGGAGGATGGACAGGCAGGGATGAGAGAGAACAGACAAAGGTCCTCCTGGGGAACAGGGGGCAGGGAGGGGCACCATGTAGAGATGGCCAGATAGCAGGTTGCAGGGGAGAAAGGAGGCTCTAACTCAGAGCTTCTCAACCTTGCTCAATTACTGTCCCTTCAGGAGTCTTTTTAGACATTTTTGTCTTAATCATACTCCGTCATGAAATTTTAATACCACTGGCAAGCAGCCAAAGGGGGCAGTGCAGAGAAGTGGCTGGATTGTTCAATCTTGGGAAAGTGAGGCAGAGAGTAAAAGTGGGCCTCAGGGGTACTCTGCCTCCACAGTCCACCCAGCACCAGAGGAATCACTCTCCCTGTTCAAGGTCAAGCTCTTCCTGGTGCTTAGGGTCCTGTTCCCTCTATTTCTCATAGGTCCTCACTCCATCACCCTCCCTCTCCATAGGTACCTTCTTCTCAAGGTTCACACACCCTAAGCAAGCCACTTTCCAGCTTCCTTCCAACCCAACTCCCATCTCCTTCTTCCACTTTTACCCATGAAACTCAAAACAGTTTCCATAGTGTCCAATTCTCCCCTGAACCAATCTGTATAGGGCTGCAAACCCACCGCTTCTGTGTGGTTCGGTGAACATGAACTGAAATGTGATCCAGGTCTTCCCCTGAATGAGCCAGGTCCTTAAAATAAATCTCCTTATATCTATACTTATATCTATATCTACACCTACATTTACATCTATCCTATTGATTCTGTTTCTCATGAGAATCTTGACTGAAACAGGTGGATAGGCAAAGATGTGAAGCTGGAACAAGGCTGATGGCCTGGTGAAAAAACAGTGTTTTAATTCAAGAAAGTGCAGTGTGATTATTTCCATGGTCTTTTGTTTCCCTATATACCTTGACCTAGAGTTAATGATCAATCTCTCCCTAACAAAGGGCAAAAGTCTACATTACAATAACTAATCATTCTTAAATATATGAAATCTTACCTCCAGTGACCTGTCATGTCGAAAGCCCCAAACACAAGCTGCAACAGACACTGGGGAAACAAAGAACAGTGGCATGAAGACCAGAAGCCAGAAATGGCTGCCTCGCTCGATCCTGTCACAGACCAGCACTTCAAACATCAACAGGAGTAAGTGGATGCCCACTGCAATTAGCATGGCTTTAAACTCCACACATGTTTCTCCTTCTGCTCTAAAAAAGGACAGAAAAAGAAAAACACCCTCAGTTCAGAGTCTCCATAATAAGCAAGCAGTCCAGGGAAAATACCAACTTACGTTGATAATGTGAGTCATGTTTGTAAATTTGACAAAAAGCAAAGGAAATATCAGGCAGAAAGCTAACTTAAACTTAATATTTAATAGGTGATCTTTCAAACACAGAAGAACTACTACATGACAAGAAGCAAACATTACAACCAAATCAGACTTAAAGTTTTAACTATATAGGGATAGTCCTAGAAGTAATAGCAGTTATTATTTCTCCGATAGTGTACAAAACACCTGTTCATAACTTTAAATTAAACTACTTCCAAGATTATTCAAGCTGATTGTTTCTATTGCTAAAAACTGACAAATATCCCTTAAATCTTATGATCCTCATTTCTTAACAAATTAAAAACCATGTAAACCACATTTCATGCAATGTTATAAAACAACTCTAGCTTTATTAACAAGTGTGGGTTATATTTCAAGAAAATACAGTAACTATGGTTAGGTGATATTTTAAAATGCAAGTAAAAAGTATTAATGCCTTTTTTCCCCTTTCTATTTCATTAGGATGAATTAACACTTGCAGATGAAAGAGAGAAGAGGAAAAGAGCTAAAACTGTTCTTCAACAAAATCAGTTTAATTAGCTGTCTACATATCATGCATGAACTTACCAGATGAACAATAGAAAAAGAATAAGGCCACTAATCAGGAAAATGCTTCATAATATATTTGGAAGGCCTACAATGTTTCATTCAAAATATGGATGAACATTTATGGTGTGTCTTGATGATGATAAATACAACTGAGTTTAGGACATAGAGAAAATAAGGTCAGTGGTTATTTCTGTAAGACTCAACAACGTTTCCTTGGCTACTGTTGGCACTAGAACAACCACAACTGTATACTCAGTACATTAAACTACACACATACAGGTTCCTTTCCTTGTTCTAAGAATCTTAAATTGAACGAAGACAGAAAAGTTCAAATACCTTCTAAATATCAATTAGCGGAACCCAACACATTCAGTGATTTAACTTTTTCATTTTTGGAGTAGTAAATGTTAGATATCTGAAAGTAGCTCATTAAAAAAGATTTGTAGCCACACAGATAATCTGAAAAAAAAAAATCTAATAACTTTAAAGCAACTACACATGAGTGTCCCCCATCTTCCAAAGTTCTTTGTATGGCTATTTTAAAGTTCTTAGACATGTATGTGGTAATGTGTTTTACACAATCTAAATATTATTTTAATGTAAATAACCAAGAATTAAACAAGCTGAGGTGTGACACTGTCTACACTTTTCTCACAGGAGCAGCTGCATGTGTTCCTCTTTTTTGCCCCCATCTGCCTAATGGCATTCCATCACTTCCCACCATCCAGGTGAAGTTCAGAATAGCTCCCCTCTCATTTCTCCTTTTCATCCTTTCTGAAGTTCCAGTCTCTGAAAGGGAGAAAAGAGAGATTTTCACAGGCCTCAGCAGCTCCAGATTACACACTGGAGTGAGTCAATTCCAGGCACTTGGACTAGCTGAGCCATCCCATAAGAAAGGCACAGAGGAACTGAAGGTAAAGGTCACAGTCTGCCCAACTCCCAAAGGCTCTGCTCTCCTGCACAGCCTCTGGACCTCATCTCTCCCCATTTCAGGGATTCACTGTTTCCTTGCCAAGCTACTTCTCCCATACTGATAACAATCTTAAGTCCCTGAACAAGGAGAGCCCCAGTTGCAGGACTGAACTGGAGAAGGATATATTCCTGATGATCAGAGCTAGAACTTTGGTCTGTAGAACTGCTCCTACAAATATGGTGGTTTCATACTTCCTAGTCTAGCATGGCTATAACACTTATATATTTGGCATGAAGTTTAGATTACATAGACTTTTGTGGCCTGGCTAGGAAATGAATCACCCCAAATAACACTGCTTTTGCAAGAAAAATGCATGTTGAACACCTAATTTTTAATATCTTGGACTAGAACTCAATTTGCCTATATAATAATTCTAATAAAACCCTGGATAAGTAGAGGAGAAAAAAATTCTTTACTTTATTCAAAGTGAAAAACAAGACATTGATCTCTTGGGATAGAGACCAATGGGTTTTATAAAGCAGTATTACCGATACTGGGGATTTCGTGCCCAGATTCCAGTTCCAATGGAGGCTCCAACAATGACCATTAACTTCCACAGCCATATTGGTGCAAAGACAGCCCAGTAACTCCACTGAATGATGCCATCCAGACGAAGAGCCAGCAGCACAGAGAATAGCAGCAGACAGGCATAGATGAGGAATTTACTAGGAGAAAAGTAAAATGATTAAATAGGATTCACATTTACAAATATGTGATACTGAAATGGGGAGTAATAACAGCAGTATTTTTCAGCACATGAAAAGAACCACTAATTCAACAATCATTTATTGAAAAGTTCTATGTAGAAGACATACTGTGTTAGGGGATAAGAGAAACATAAAGAAGACTAAAATCAGGTCCCTGCTTTCCAGGGCTTCCTGTAGGAGGGAGTCCACAGAGAAACATATAATTGTAATACAGCATGACATGTACCATAATGGTGCTATGGAGGAGGGTGTGATGGGAGCCCACAAGAGAAAATATGGGGCACTGGGAAGCAGAGGTGATGACCCTGGAACTGGTTCCAGAGGATACTTAGAAAGCTGCCAGGCAGGAAAGAATGTGAGATGAGGAAGCATTCCAAGCAGAAGGAACTGGCCATACCAAGACATGGAGACTGGAAAAGGTTGACATATTCAGGAATGGTCAAGTTCTGTCACTGACTAATTATTTGATTTGATTTTTAAAAAGGCTACTATCTGTCATGTTCATATATGCTAGCATTTTAGTACATGTATTATACTTTTCTCGACTGAATACATTCTCTCTCTCCACACACACACACACACACACACACACACACACACACACACACACAAGGAACTTTCTGAAAAGTATATCCATAAAATATTAATTAGAAATTACATTGTTGAGGACTTCTACTTCTATTTTTTTTTTTTTAATGTAATAAGAGGAATGGGGTTTTCCTTCCCACCTTAAACAAGAAACTAGGCAAAACATATGAAACAACAGTTTTCAGATCTGGACAACAGGCAGTGAAGGACCGTTATGGCAGAAGGAAAAAAAGAAAACAAAGAAAGTAAACTCTATTATTGTCCTAGCTTACTGCCTAGAGGCAGTTTCCAGGCTGTAGCAAGAAAGTGGTAATTAAAACCCATCCTATTGGCAATTACATTAAATGTAAATGATGTAAATACTAATTAAAAGTCAAAGATTGTCAGATTGGCTTTATCAAGCAAGACAACAGTATGCTATCAATAAGAAACCCACTTTATCTATGTATAAAGTCACAGATAGAATAAAAGTAAAAGGACAGAAAAAATTATACAAAGCAAACACTAACCAAAAGATAGAGTGATGGCATTAATATCTGTTTTAGTCTTCTATTGATACCACAAACTTAGAAGCTTAAAATAATACAAATTTATTATCTCACAGTTGTGTATGTCAGAAGTCCAGACAGACTTAGTTGGTTGCTCTGCTCTGAGTCTCATAAGGCTGAGATCAAGATGTCAGTTAGGCCCTGGCAGGTATGCAAGATGGTTAGAGTATCAGCCCGAGCACCAAAGGGTTGCAAGTTCGATTGCCAGCCAAGGGCAAGTACCTGGGTTGCAGGTTCGATCCCTGGCCACAGTTGGGGCACGTGCGGGAGGCAACCAATGTGTCTCTCACATCAACGTTTCTCTTTCACCTCATCCCTCTCCTTCCTCCTTCCTACCCTCTCTAAAAATGAATGGAAAAAAAAAATCCTCGGGTGAGGATTAACAACAGAAAGATGTCAGTTGGCTGGGCTCTTATCAGGGGACTCTGGAAAGGATTTCCTTCATTTGGACGGTTGGCAATCTGGTTTCTTGTGGTTGTAGTACTGAGATCCCAAGTTCTTTGCTGGCTGTCAGGTGGGGGCCACCCTTAGATCCTAGAGGTCTCTCTCTCTCTGATCTCTGCACATAGGCCTTTACATCTTAAAATCAGCAACAAAATATCAAATCTTTCTCATGCTTGGAATTCTTCTGACATTTCCTTCTGTCATATTGCTCCTGCTTCTTGAGAATGTTCTTTGCTTTTAAGAGCTCATATGAATAGATTGAGTCCACCTGAATAATCCATGATACTATTCCTATCATAAAGTCTGTAACTGTGGTAGGCAGAGAATTTTAAAAATGTTCCCCAAGATTCCTGTCTCTGATTATTCAATCAAACACAAATCTAGTTACTACCATGAAATAACTCTGCAGATGGAATTATGGTTACTAATCAGCTCACCTTAAAATAGGGAGATTATTCCAGATTATCCAGGTGGGTCCAATGTAATTATATGTGTACTTAAGAGCATAAGGCTGCATATAAGTCAGAGAGATGTGGCAGAAGAGGAGAGATGAGGCAGAAGGTGAAGCCAAAGATTTCAAACGTGAGAAGGACTTGACTTGCCTTGGCTAGCTTTGAAGTCAGAGGAAGGGATCCATAAACCAAGGAATGCAGGCAGACTCTAGAAGCTGAGAATGATTTCTGGTTGACAGTTACCAAGGAAATAGGATCCTAAGCCCTACAACAGCAAGGAACTAAATTCTGACAACAACTTGAATAAGTCCAGAAACAGATCAATCCCCAGAGACTCCAGAAAGGAATACAGTAAATTCTCAGTTAATGTTGATATGTTCTGTGACTTTAAGCAAAAAGACATAAAACAAAACCAATTTTACCATAGGCTAATTGATATAAACAAGAGTTAAGTTCTTATGGCATCTCATCAATATTATAATGAAATGATGTTATTCAAGGACCTGCTGTACAGCCCTTCCAACACCTTGATTTCGACCTTGTAAGACTCTAAGCAGAAGACCTGAGCCATGCTATACTGTACTTCTGACTACAGAACTGTGAGATAATAAGTTTGTGTACTTTTAAGACACTAGATCTGTGGTAAATTGTTCTAGAAACTAATACTGTAAAATTAAATACATCTGCAAAGTTCCCTTTACCATGTAACATAACATATTCACAGGTTCTAAGGCTTAGGGCCTAGATATCTTTGGGGGGACATTTTGCCTACCACAATATAAGACAAGGTATATTTTCGAACTAGGAAAATTACCAGAGACAACTGGGGCAGTTCATAATGATAAAAAGGTCAATTTGTCAAAGAGGACCCAACAACTGTAAATATTTATATACCTAATAACAAAACTTCAAAATACATGTATAAAATATTAATATTTAAAATATTAAGGAGAAATAGAAAAATCCACAATTATTGGAAATTAATACTTCTCTCTCAGTAACAGATAGAACACACAGACAATTATTAAGGCTATACAAGATGGTAATAACACTATCAACCAACATGCCCTAATCAATATTGATAAAGCATTCCTACCAATACCAACAGAATACAAATTCCTTTCAAGTATACATGGAATATTCACCAAGACAGACTGAATTCTGGGCTATAAAACAAGCCTCTATAAAGTTAAAAGGATTGAAATCATACAAAGTAAATATCTAAATACAATGAAATTAAACTAAAAATTAAAAAAAGACATATGGAAAATTCTCATAAAACTTGTAAATTATACAACCCTCTTCTAATAATTCATAGGTGGAAGAAAAAACACACAAGGAAAACCCAAAAAATTCTGGACTAAATGAAAGTGAAAATACAATATACCAAAATTTGTAAGATGCAGATAAAACAATATTAAAGAAAATGTATAGCATCAAATGCTTACATTAGAAAAGACCTCAAGTCAATGATCTAAGATTCACTTTAAGAAACTAGGAAGAAAAGGCAATTTCAAAGAAGTAAACAGAAGGAAGGAAATTATAAATATAAGCACAGAAATCAATAAAATATAGTAGGAAGGCATTAGAGAAAAATCAATGAAACTAAAAGCCGGGTCTTTTAAAAGATCAAGAAAATTGGTAAACCTATAGCCAGAATGATCAAGAAAAGATAGTAGGCACAAATTACCAATATCATTGATGAAAGCAAACATTACAGAGATTAGAAGGGGATATTATGAACAAGTTTATAAAGTAAATTTCTTGAAAAAAGACATTATCAAAGTTCACACAAGAAGAAATAGATGTTTTCATATCCCTATAGCTATTAAAGAAATTAAAATTATAATTAAAATCATTTTAATAAAGAAAATGTCAGGCTCTGATAAAATCTACCAAACACATAAGGAAGAAATAGCATAATTTTTTCACTAACTCTTGCAAAAAATAGATGAGGGGGAAACATTTCACAATTTATTTCATGAAGCCAGCATAACTCTGACACCAAAATCTGACCAAGACAGAAAACTATAAGCCAGTATCCTTCATGAACATAGATGTAAAAACCCTTTAAAATTTAGCAAATTGAATTCAGCAATATATAAAAAAAAAGATGTTACATTATGATCAAGTATGGTTTTAGCCAAGATTGCAACCTTGGCTTAACATTTGAGATCAATTAATAAAATTCACAGTATTAACAGAATGAAAAGGAAAAAAACCAACATATGATTATCTCAATAGCTCTAGAAAAAGCACTTGACATAATTCACTACACATTCAAGTTAAAAGCTCTAAACAAATTAGGAATAGAAGGGTATCTATTAAAAAACCCCCACAGCTATAATGCTTAATAGTGAAAGACTTAATACTTCCTCCCCTAAGACTGTAAACAAGGCAAGTGTGTCCACTTCAATAGACCTATTCAACACTGTACTGGAGGTCCTAGCCACAATGATAGCATAATAAAAAGAAATAAAAGGAATAAATATTTGAAAGGAAGGAGTAAATT
The DNA here is from genome assembly GCF_054644295.1 of Miniopterus natalensis. Classification (NCBI taxonomy): domain Eukaryota; kingdom Metazoa; phylum Chordata; class Mammalia; order Chiroptera; family Miniopteridae; genus Miniopterus; species Miniopterus natalensis. The sequence continues at coordinate 64,361,672 of NC_142103.1, forward strand.
TGTTATTTGTAGACAATATGACTGTGTATGCAGAAAATCTCAAATCATCTACCAAATCAGCTACTAAATCTAATAAGTGAATTAGGCAAAGTTGCAGAGTACAGAGTAAATGTACCAAAAATATTATTGCATTTTTATATGCTAGCAATGAAACACTGAAATACCAAAAAATTTTAAACTATCATTTACTGCAACTTTCCTAAAAATCTAAAACTATTCTAAAAATAAAAGTTTATGAAAATACTACCATTTACAACAACATCAAAATATCAAATACTAATAGATAAATGTAACAAAATATGTGCAAGACTTGTACACTGAAACCTACCAAACACTACCAAGAAAAATTAAAGATCTAAATAAATGGAAAGATATACCATGTTTATAGGTTTAAAAATTCATCACTGTTAAGATTTACAACTTCTGTGTATTAGTTTCTTATGGTTGTATAACAAATTACCACCATTCTGGTGGCTCAGAACAACACATTTATTCTCTTATAGTTTGGGGGTCCAAAATGGGTTTCACTCAGTTATAACTAAGGTGTTAGCAGGGCCCTGATTCCTCCAGAGACTAGGGGAGAATAAATTATTTGCTTTTTTCCAGTTTCTAGAGCTGCATTCCTTGCACTCCTTCAGCCCCTTCATCCATTATCAAAACCAGCAGTGCAGCATCTTCAAAGCTTCCATCACATTGCCTTCTCTTTTTAATATCTCCTTCTGCCTCTTTCTTATATGAAAACCTATGACTGCATTTAGGGTCCACCTGCATAATACAGGATACTGTTCCATTAAAATATCTTTAATTTAATTACATCTTTTGGCATATAAGGTAATTAACACCTTTTGCCATAGAAGGTAATATGCACAGGTTTCATGGACTACGAAGTGGGTATTTTTGAGGGCCAAATTATTCTAAAGAGTCAGTGCAATTCCAATGAAAATTCCAGCAGCCTCTTCTTTAGAAACTGGCATAGTGATTCTAAAAGTTACATGAAAATGCAAAGGACTTAGAATGGGCAAAACAATTGTAAGAAAGAACAAAGTTGGAGAACCTATACTACATGCTTTCAAGGCTTACTCTAAAGCTACAATAATCAAGACAATGGGTATTAAAATCAGGAGCAACACAGAGAACAGAATAGAGTCCAAAACAGACCCATATATACATGGTCAGTTAACTTCTGTCAAAGGTACCAAGGCAACTCAATGGAAAAAAAAATTATGTTTTAACAAATAGTGCTGAAACAACTGGATAGATGGGAAAAATACACCTAGACCCTTAACCTCACAGCATATAAAAATTTTATATGAAATGGATCACAGACCTAAATGTAATCACAAAAACTACAAAATGTCTAGAAAACATAGGGGGGGAAATAATTGCCACCTAGGATTAGGCAAAGATTTATCAGGTGGGATACAAAATTGGACTTCTTCAAAATTAAAAACTCTTACTCTCCAAAAGACACAATTTAAAAAATGAAAAACCAAACCACAAACTGGGAGAACATATTCTAAAAACATATATTTGACAGGGTACCCACATCCAGCATACATAAAGAGCTTTTACAATTAAAAACTTTTTTGATTAAAAATAGCAGAGGAGGAGGGAAGATGGCAGAACTGTGAGAAGAAGCAGAGTGCCCCTGTTCCCAGCTACAGACTCGATTTATTCGTAAAATACTAGGTAATCAGCTTGGAAAAACCAGAGACATATACCTGAGTGACATATTGCGAGTAGGGAGCACTGAAGAAACATCATAGAGTCTGGTAAGAGAGGGGGGGCATAGAAAGGGGGAGTCCCTCCTGAAGCCTGTGCTGGACTCTGAGACCCCAAGGCTTAGAGGCTGCAAAGCTCCCTCCCCTTGAGAGTGTGGACTGGCATCCAAAAGTGGGATCTCAAACTCAGAGCAGAGGAGACGGGAAGCAGTGCCCTGCAGGGAGGGCAGAGGGACCCAGGGGAACAGTGTGCCTGCTAGGAGGGAACAGTGCCCTCCTAGTGAAACAAAGCTTCTAATAGTGGCCCCGACCAGCTTCTTATACTCAGGGTGCTGACCATAGGAAAGGCAGTCCAAAAGTGTGTGGCACCCGAGTATTAAGGGACCAGAGGTCTGCACTGAGCGGCCACATACAAGGACTTTCTGCCTTCCTGTAAGGCACTGTGTTGAGCACCAGAAAGCATTTAAGCAGTGTGGGGTGGGAAAGGGGAAGAGAGGCCTCCTGCCCTGAGCTCCCAGTGGGGAGATTCTGGGATTTTTGACCAGCCCTGAGGGGTGCCCTGGTGGCACATGTGGAGCTGCCCCAGCTTTATAGAGATCAGCAGAGCAGGGGAGCAGTGTGGAGCCAACTTTGTGTCCCCTCTTGCTGGGTGCCTTGATGTGGGGGCGATAGGACCTTGCAGGGCTGATTCTCTACTTGTGTGTTGCTTTGTGCATTTTTGAGTTTTTGATCCCTGAACTGGCTCCCACCCTCCTGGCTTGTATTGGGCGGACAGATCAGCGGAAGCTGGGATTTAGGTCTGCATAGTAGACTGTTTGAGGGGCGTGCCTGGTGCAACCGGCCAACCAGATCTGGGAAGGGAGGGGCAGATATTCCTGCCTCTCCTGCAGCCTAGGAGCACTACCCCCAACAGGAAAGGGGCTGGTTCAGCTCACTGAAGCCCCAGATATCCCCCTCTGGGCACAGTCTTGAGGGGGAAGGGAGAACAGCTAAAAAGGAGGACACTACAAGAATAAGACACTAAGGGACAGTTGTTTGGGAACTGGAAGAAAAACTGAAAACCTCTGCTGGGGGATGGGCAGGCAAAGGGTCATTGGAATGTTTTTTAATTTAACCTACTGAGCCCAGACTGCTGAAACTACTCATACAGAAAAGGGAACAGACTGAAGTCAATCTGAAACTGCAGCAGGCTAGTGTATGGGGAACTAGAATTGGAGCATAGGGTAGAGACTGAGGAGTCGGCTGTGGAGCAGAGACTAACACCCTCACAGTGAGTGCTTGACAGTGAAACCGCTAAGTAAGGGGAGTGATATCCCGAACTACAGTAGCCATCCTGCACCCTAAAGACTCTACAGAAGACTTTGGAGTAAGACCAGGCAACTACAAGGTTGCAAAATAGCTGACAAAAGGAGTGGTCCACAGAGAGCCTCAGATCAACCAACTACCTAAGGTCACTAGAGCAAAACCTAGACAGCTCCTGTACTGGCTGATACACAAGTACCTTCCAGGAGAACTGAAATCAGCATACAAAACAGTGAGCCTCAGACAACATAAGCTTCCAGAAGAAACTCACCTGATTAACTTCCCCCCACCCCTAGGAAAGAGAGAAAGGGAAACTCCCCCTTTTTTTTTCTTTTTAAATTTTAGAATTTTTTTTAATTAAAATTTTTTTTTAAATATTATTATTATTTAAAAATTTTGTTTGGCTTAGCTTGTTTTTTTATTGTTTCTTTGTTTTGTTTATTTGCTTTGTTTTGTTTTATCTTTACTTCTACTATCAAGATTTTCTTGATATTCCCTGCTTAATTGCTGGGACTTTATCATTATAACCAAGAAGTTTACTGCTTTTCCCTATAGTTTCACCCATATATCTTATTTGACTCCCTTTACTGCCCTGGCTTTCTCTCTCTCTCTCTCTCTCTCTTTCTCTCTCTCTCTCTCTCCTCTCAATCCATTGGCATAACTTTTTTTCCTCTTCTTTTCTTTCTTTTGTTTTTCTCCTTTCTGTCTTTTTTTCTTCTTGTTTATTAGTTTTTGTTATTCTCTTTATTGTATTTTTATTTTTTTCATTTTCAACTATTATCCTATTCCTATTCTCTCCCTTAAATTTTTACTTGCCCTTCTTTCAGAATCTTTTCTCTGCCCTTTTTATCTCTAAGTAGCTTCTTTATTTTTATATTTTAGTTTGGTTTACTGTTATTATTTTCTAAATTTTTGTGACTATTAACAAAAATATACTTTTCTCTCTAGACCTTTACTTTTCTTTCTCCTTTTTTTAACTTTTTTTTTCCTTTAGAATTTGTGTTCTCCCTTCACTCTCCCAGTTCTATTTTCACCTGGGTTGTTTTCATTGTGATTGCCAAGATATTTTGTAAGATACACCTTGTTTACTGGAAGTTTAGTTGTGTATTGTGCTGCTTTGCCAGCACCCGTACAACAGTTTACACGACGAGGCTGAGACACAGCCAACCTGAGAGGAGAATCCTCCCAAGGACTGGTCAACAACAATCTAGATGAAATCACAACAGGAGAGCCCAAAGAACCCACAAAAGGGACACCTCTAGAGCAAAGAGCTCAGAAGTATAAGGAAAACACAACTCTGGGCTCCACTGAACTCAAACTACAGAATTCCTCCCCATAAAACTGGGAGTCAGCAAACATATCTAATATATAGATACAAGCAATAAAAGGCACCAAAATGGGGAGACAAAAAAAACCCAAATTAAAGAAAAGGAAAATTGAGAGGAAAAGACTTCAATGAGATGGAGTTAAACAAGTTATCAGAAATAGAGTTCAGAGTAACGATTATAAAGATCCTCAAGGAAATTAATGAGAACAACAGGGACTTGAGGGTAAGGTGAAGGAACTTAGTGAAAATATGAAAATAGACATAGATATCATAAACAAGATTCAGGCAGAAATAAAGAATACTATATCTGAGATCAAGAATATACTGGAAGAAATGAAAAGCAGACTCAATGAAGCAGAGGATAGAATAAGTACTTAGAAGACAAGGTAGAAAAAAATCACTCAATCAGAGCAACAAAGAGAAAAAACACTTCAAAAGCATGAGGACAGTCTAAGGGAGCTTTGGGACAATGTGAAGTGAAACATTTGCATTATAGAAATGCCAGAGGGGGAGGAAAGAGAGCAAGGGATAGAGAACTTGGTGGAGGAAATTATGACAGAAAACTTCCCTATGCTGCTGAGGGAGAAAGCCACACAAGTTCAGAAAGCACAGAGGGTTCCAAACAAGAGGGACCCAAAAAGACTCTCTCCAAGACACATCATAATTAAAATGGCAAATGTCAAGGACAAAGAGAGAATATTAAGGGCTGCAGGAGAGAGACAAGCAGTAACCTACAAGGGAATCCCCATAAGGTTGACATCGGATCTCTCAACAGAAACTCTTCAGGCCAGAAAGGAGTGGCATGAAGTTCTCAAAGTAATGAAAAGCAAGAACCTGCAACCAAAATTGTATTATCCAGCAAGGCTATCATTTAAAATTGAAAGTGAAAGAAAAAGCCTCCCAGACATAAAAAGGCTAAAGGAGTTCAGTACCACCCTACCAGCATTGCAAGAAAGGCTAAAAGGACTGCTCTAAGAAAAGGAAGGAAAGTGAGAGAAAGGTACACCAGCATAAAGGGGAAGAAAGGCATTAAATAAGTATCTATCAATAGTAACCTTAAATGTAAATGGAATAAATGGTCCAATCAAAAGAAATAGAGTAGCTGAATGGATAAGAAAACAGGACCCAGATATCTGCTATTTACAAGAGAACAGCTTGAGAGTGAAAGACTCACACAGGCTAAAAGAGAAGGGATGGAATAAAATATTCCATACAAACGGAAAAGAAAAAAAGGTGGAGTAGCAATATTTATTTCTGACAAAATAGACTTCAAAATAAAGACCATAACAAGAGACAAAGATGGTCACTACATAATCCAACTGGAGGAAATAGCCCTTATAAACATATATGAACCTAATATAGGAGCAACTAAATACATAAAAAATTTCTTGATGGAATTTAAGGGGGAGATTGGCAACACAATCATAGCAGGGGACGTTAACACCCCACTGTCAGCCTTGGACAGATCATCAAGACAAAAAGTTAACAGGGAAATACAGACCTTAAATGACTCACTAGACCTAATGGATTTAATTGAAATTTACAGAACATTTCATCCCAAAGCAGCAGAATACACATTCTTCTCAAGTGCACATGGAACATCCTCAAAAAAAGACCACATGTTAGGGCACAAGGCAAGTCTCTACAAATTCAAGGGGACTGAAATCATATCAAGCATTTTCTCAGGTCACAATGTCATAAAACTAGAAATCAACCATTATAAAAAACTAAAAAATATTCAAACACACAGAGGCTAAAGAGCATGTTATTAAACAATGAATGGGTTACCAACAAGATCAAGGAAGAAATCAAACACATCCTGGAAAATAACGAAAAGAACAGACAACAACCCAAAATCTACGGGACACAGGGAAAGCAGTCCTGAGAGAGAGTTCTTAGCATTACAGGCCTAGCTCAAGAAACAAGAAAAAACTCTAATGAACCATCTAACACAAGAACTAAAAGAACTAGAACTAGAACAGCAAGAAAAGCCCCAAGGAAGTAGAAGGAAATATTAAAGATCAGAGCAAAAATTAATGATATAGAGACTAAAAAAAAACCATACAAAAAATCAATGATACCAAGAGATGGTTCTTTGAAAAAATAAATAAGATTGATGTACCTTTAGCCAGACTCAGTAAGAAACAAAGAGAGAAGACACAAATAAATAAAATCAGAAAAAAGAGGCGATATAACAACAGACTGAACAGAAATACAAAGGATTGTAAGAAAATACTACGAGCAACTATATGCCAACAAACTGGACAATATGGATGAAATGGACAAATTCCTAGAAGCATACAATCTTCCAAAGCTGAATCAGGAAGAGGAAGAAAACCTGAATAGGCCAATAACAAGTAATGAAATTGAAGCAGTAATCAAAAACTCCCAGAAAATAGAAGTCCTGGACCAGATGGATTTACTGGCAACGTTTACCAAACATTCAAAGGAGAATTAACACATATTACTAAAACTATTTCAGAAAATTCAAGAGGAGGGAAAACTCCCAAACTCTTTTTATGAGGCCATCATCATCCTGATCCCAAGACCAGATAAAGACACTAGAAAGAAAGAAAATTACAGGCCAATATCTCTGATGAACACAGACGCTAAAATCCTCAATGAAATATTAGCAAACTGGATCCAGTGATACATAAAAAGATCACACACCACAACCATGTTGAATTTATTCCAGGGATGCAAGTCTGGTATAACATCCGCAAATCAATGAATGTGATATATCACATAAACAAAATGAAGGACAAAAATCAGACAATCAGATCAATAGATGCAGAAAAAGCATTCGACAAAATCCAGCACCCGTTTCTGACAAAAACTCTCAGCAAAGTGGGAACAGAGGGATCATACCTCAGCATAATAAAGGCTATGTATGAGAAACCTACGGCCAACACCATATTCAGTGGTCAAAACTAAAACCGTTTCCCTTAAAAACAGGAAGAAGACAGATATCCACTTTCACCACACTTATTCAACATAGTACTGGAAGTCCTTGCCACAGCCATGCGACAGGAAGAAAACATAAGAGGTATCCAAATTGGAAAGTTGGAAAACAAAACTGTCATTATTTGCAGTTGACATATTGTACGTAGAAAACCCTAAAGACTCCATCAAAGTACTACTAGATTTGATAAGCAAATTTGGCAAGGTAACTGGATACAAAATCAACATCCGGAAATTGATGGTATTCTTATACACCAACAATGAACTTTCAGAGAGAGAAACTAAAAAAACAATACCATTCAACACCGCAACTAAAAAAATAGGATACCTAGTAATAAACTTAACCAAGGATGTAAAAGACCTGTACTCAGAAAACTATACAACACTGAAAAAAGAAATACAGGAAGATATAAACAAGTGAAGGAATATACCATGTTCAGGGATTGGAAGAATTAATATCAATACAATGTCCATACTACCCAAAGCAATTTATAGATTCAATGCAAGTCCTAATAAAATACCATCAGCAAATTTCACATACCTAAAACAAACATTTCGAAAATTTAAATAGAACCAAAAAAGACCCTGAATAGCTGCAGCCATCTTGAGAAAAAAGAACAGAGTGGGAGGGATTACATTACCGAATATCAAACTGTACTACAAAGCCATTGTATACAGAACAGCCTGGTAGTGGTACAACAACAGACATATAGACCAATGGAACAGAACAGAGACCCCAGAAATAGACGCAAGCTGTTATGGTCAGTTAATATTTGTTAGAGGGTAGAGCATACAATGGAGAAAAGAGAGCCTCTTTAATAAACGGTGCTGGAAAATTGGACAGGTACATGCAAAAAAAAAAAAAATGAAACTAGACCACCAACTTTCACCATACTAAAAAATAAACTCAAAATGGCTATAAGAATTAAATGTAAGTCACGAAACTATAAAAATCCTGGAAGAAAGCATAGGCAGTAAAGTCACAGACATCTCAGGTAGTGGAATTTTCACTGATACATCTCCTAGGACTAGAGAAACAAAAGAAAAAAGAAACATAATGGACTACATCAAACTATAATGCTTCTGCACAGCAAAAGAAAACAGCCTCAAAATACAAAGGAACTCCAAGGTCTGGGAAAACATATTTGCCATGGATGTACCTGATAAGGTGCTAATTTCCAAAGTGTACAAAGAACTCATACTACTCAGCAAGAGGACGACAAACAACCCAATTAAAAAATTGGCAAAGGACCTGAATACACACTTTTCCTAAGAGGACATATAAATGGCCAAGAGACATGAAAAAATGCTCAAAGTCGTTAATCATCAGAGAGATGCAAATTAAAACCACAATGAGGTATCATTTCACACTTGTCAGAAGGGCTACCATCAACAAATCAACAAATGACAAGTGCTGGCGGGAATGTGGAGAAAGGGGAACCCTAATACACTGCTGGTTGGAATGCAGACTGGTGTAGCCACTATGGAAAATAGTACAGAGGTTCCTCAAAAGATTAAAAATGGAGCTGCCTTTTGACCCAGTGATCCCACTTCTAGGAATATATCCAAGAATCCTGAAACACTAATCAGAAAGAATAATATGCACCCCTACGTTCACAGCAGCACAATTTACAATAGCTAAGATCTGGAAACAGCTCAAGTGCCCATCAGAAGATGAGTGGATAAATAAGCTGTGGAACATTTACAGCATGGAATACTACGCAGCTATAAAGAAAAAGGATCGCATTCCCTTTGGGACGGTATGGATGGACCTGGAGAATATGATGCTAAGCAAAATAATCCAGGTGGAGAAAGACAAACATAACATGATCTCATTTATGTTTGGAATCTAAAGAACTTAATAAACTGATGAACAGAAATGATTCAGTGACATGGAAACATGGATCAGATTGACAAATCTCAGCATGATGGAGGAGGGCAAGTGGGTGGAGGGGGAGAAATTAACCAAAGAATTTACATGGATATATGCATAACCCATGGACACAGACAATAGTGTGGTGAAGGCCTGGGGTGTGGAGTTGGTGGGGGGTGGAGAGGGCAAAGGGACATATGTAATATTTTCAACAATAAAGATAAAGTAAAAAAATAAATAAAGAAAGAAGGCAACGGGACTCTTTTTAGACCATTCAGTATTCTCCATTGAAAGCTGCTGGCACCCTAGCCATTTTTGCTCAGTGGTTAGAGTGTCAGCTCTCGGACTGAAGCGTCCTGCGTTCGATTCCAGCCAAGGGCACGTACCTCAGTTGCAGGCTGGATCCCCGGCCCCACAGGAAGCAACCAATCAATTTGTCTCTCTCACATTGATATTTCTCTCTCTCCCTTCCACTGTCTCTGAAAAGCAATGGAAAAAATATCCTCAGGTGAGGATAAAAAAAAAAGAAAAAAGAAAGTTGCTGGTTTAATTGAAGCAGGCACACATGCACACATGTTACCTACGGTGACACATCCCCGTAGGTGCCTCTCTGTTAACACTTCAGACAACGACCCCAACTGATGATCAACTGACACTGTCCCAAACTGTTAAAGGGACTGCACCTCTCACACTAAGCAGAGCCTTATTGACAAAATTTAATGTGTTTTAGTGGCAATTTTAACTGTTTTTTATTAAGATAAAAATGTTTAAGAGCATCTAACCAATAGATATAAGGAAGCACAAAAGCCAAATAAAAACAAATCATTTTTTAAAAATATATCTTTATTGATTTCAGAGAGAGGAAAGGAGAGGGAGAGAGAGAGATAGAAACATCAATGATGAGAGAGTCATTGATCAAGCCCGCAACCCGGGCATGTGCCCTGACCGGGAATCGAACCCTGATCGCCTGGATCCTAGGTCGACGCTCAACCACTGAGCCACACCCGGCCAGGAAAAAAACAAATCATTTTTAAAGAGGAGTATAAAGAGCCCAGGCTGGCACAAAACTGTGCAGTCGTGGTTAGATCACTCTCGACCTAAGCCTGTCTCCTCATCAGGTTGCTCATATATCAATATATTAAGAAAAGGAAAGTGAAAGCCCTGTGCCAATAATCAATTTTACCTAGTTTCGTTGCTACTACTATTATGAAAGAGAACAGTTATAACAATCTCATTTAGTAATCATTTTTCTCACTATTAGGTCTTAGTATAACCAAGAGACTTTTCTCCCTATTGGGACACAGTACAAATCATCAGTTATCTCCATAGTTCAAGTCAAGGCTTTCATTTTAAATTCTATTCACCTTTTACGGATATGGACTATATAATCAGTCAAGGCAATTAGAAACTCCAAGCTCAATATTGGCAAACTTAATCCCAGGAGTCCCAGGAAACTATCTAAAACACCTCCAACCCACTCTCTCTCCCCTGCAACAAAGTCTCCAGTGGTACATGTCTATTTATACTCAACATTACTTATCAGCATGTTTATTGAATGCCTCAACATCTTGGCCTTCAAAGAACTCACAGCCAAGAAAAATATGTGTGTAATTGCCAAGTAATGAGAAAAATGTTTTTAAAACCAGAAATTATGCATTCAAATGAGACTTGTCTCCTTTAAACAGTTCCCCTGGGAGGCAATGCACTAATTCCACTTCATTGCTTAAACCATCTTTAGAGCTTGCCTCCTGGAATCACTTGAGAGCATGCAGTCTGTTCTTCTGAATATCTTCAATGCTGTCAAAACTTCACCAAGAGGGCATTCAATTTTTAGAAACAGCCAAAAGTCAGTCAGAATCAAGTTTAGTGAATAAGATATGTGATGAAACTAGGTGGCATTATTTGGGTTCAAAATGATATATGATTATAGAACAACAAAACTTATTTCCTTATATGATTTGTAATCTGACTCCAAAGGAAATTTCAGATATGCAAAAAGGAATGTGAGCAATGGAATATATATATATATGTGTATATATATATATATATATATATATGTGTGTATATATATGTATACATATATATACACATATATATACACACATACACATATATACACACATGCACACACACACACATACATACAGGGTGGGGCAAAAGTAAGTTTACAGTTGTGAGGATGTAAAAAAAAATTCATTCTTATATTATTTATTATCAATCCCATGCCTTTGCATACTTTGTGCCTCTGAAATCAAAGTTAAAAATGTTTCTAAAAATATTAATTATTGTATTATTTCCCATATGAACAACTGTAAACCTACTTTTGCCCCACTCTGTATATATTTCTCTTTTCCCTACATAACTTCTTTGAAGGATAATATACATTTGGATGTGTAAACTCTGAATAAGGTTCCCTTTGTTTAATCACTTACAACTCATAAATAGAAGGCTCCTTAGTATATTGGACATACTATGTCATGGGGTGGGGGTGGGGCCTGTCACTAAATTAGAGAGATAGCATGACATTCAGGAAAGAGCACAGGCTTCAGGAGACCTACTTGTTTTAGAATCCTGACTTGGCCCCTTCCTGCCTGTGTGACTTTATGGAAGTCACAAGCTCTCTAAGACTGCAAAATAAGGCTAATATCTAACTTGCAGGGCTGTTGTAAAGATTTGAGATAATAGACACAAAGTACTGACATTGTGCCTGGCATGTGATAGGTGCCCCATAAGTCACAGCTATTATTAATAACCTCAGTATAATCAAGGGACTTCTTACTATAGATGCTTTGAGATGGCAGAATGACAGGTAAACAGACATTTGGGGGGCAAGTAGCTCATTAACAGTACCAACATACACTCAGTGCTGTAGTTTCTAAAATAATATGTTAAGTAATTGTTAACACTACATACAGTATTTTTAAATTACATGACATGTGTCACCAGCAGTGTTCCCAGCACACTGACCTTTCACCACTGTCTGAACATACCACACCCTCCCTTTGCATACTTTGTGTCTTTCCTTGCTCTCTGGGCTGACAAAACCTTACAATTATAACCTTCAAGACCAAGCTGTGGAACTTTCCCTGCCTGCTCTAGACAGAATTAGTGGCTCTGCCTCCTGCATTTCCACAGCATTTGGTTCCTGCCTGTGGAATACCTCATCCTGTGTTGAACTGTAATTTCTCTTTCCATTTCTGTTTCTTCAGCTGGGCTTGAACATGGAGAGGGACTATATCCCATTTGTTTCTGTACTTAGAGCACATAGCACATCTCTTGGCACACAGTAGGAACTCGGGAGATATTTGAGTAATGAATGTTTTAAATATAAGTAGTTTACAGACTGTTAAAGGCAAGGTAGCTGCCTTTTGTTAATAATTGCAGCAATCACATTTCATTTTTTCCTGACTTCAAATAAGAGACAAGATAAGTTAGACTCCAGAATAACTTTAGAAGTTGTAGCACATGGAAGTTTCTAAACACTACCAACCTCCTCAGTACTCCATGCCCATTGGAAGGAATCCCTAGGGCAGGGTTCCTCAGCCTTTTTCTCAGTCCAGCACACCTGTAGGATACACCACACTCCGTCAGGAGCACACTGCAGGCTACTCAGAAGGCCTAGCAGAGTCCTCACAGCTTTCAAGCACTGCTTGGCTACCAGGGCTGAAAGTCCTTCCCTGAGCCAGCAACTCCACCAAGATAGCAGAAAATCCCAATGTTCCATGGGGAGGGCAGGGTACCAGCTTAATGCCACCTACGCCCAGATCTCTACCTCCTAGGAACACCTTGGAGTCAGAGTTTGCCAATTCTGTATACTTCTAATAGTTTGCCAATTCAATGAATAGGGCTCCCTAGATGTTAGGAAGCCTGGGGCATGCAAGGAAAGACTTGGTGGGTCCAGTAAATCTGTTTCAGCAAGTCCTAACCTGTGTAATTAAAAAGAAGTTCATGACCAACCAGTTCTATGCCAGATGGAAATAGGGAGAGGGTCAACTGGCAGTCTTATGCAACTGAGTGTTGTGTTGACACTTTTTTCAGAGTGTTGGCAATATAGCAACCGGTTGAGATAGACCAAGATTAAAAGGTCGGAAAGGAGATCTGGAGCCATGGCCCATGAATTGGGACCCACCAAACTATGATAGTGACTATTTCTCTGACACACATAATCCACAAGGCAAAGGCAACCACATTCTACCTTAGTGTCATGGCCTTTCCTGTCTCTGCAGTGGAATGGCTGCATTCTGAAGGATGGAAAAGGATGAGAGGAAAGAGAACCTGGCCACAGACCACCAGAAAAGCAGTGGCTGAAAGAAGCAGCTCTAGATTTCTCTCATAGGCCATGGAGAGTAATTCATTCATTAATTCCACAACTATTTTTTGAGCCAAGTACTATCCCAGGTATACATGGTACCATAATGAACAGAGTCCTGGCCCTGGCCCCATGGAGATTATAGGAGGAAAGTATAGTAGGAGAGCATTTAGTAGGGAAGACAGGCATTAATCAAATAAACATACAGACAAATATAAGGGTACAAATAAGTGCTACAATGGAGGAGAACAGCATGCTACACAGATCATAAAAGCAGGAATCAGTGGACCTGGTTGGGGAAGTCAGAAGAGCTTCCCTTAGCAAGTAACAAGTGACCTGAGATCTCAAGGACAAACAGGAGTTAATTAGGTCAGGAGGATAGGAGAAAAGAGGAGAGGGAAACATTCCCAGCAAAGAGTAGAGCATGTGCCAAAATCCTGAGGTAGGAAGCAGATATTCAACTGACTCTGAATTAGACGCATGGAGCAAGGCAGCAGCAGTAAGATTTGAGGTCCTGGCACAAGATATCTCTTGTCTAAATCCCTCAGTTTGCTTTCCAGCTGTCTGGAGGGTTATCCTCCTCATGGAAAAAGACTAAAGAACAATGTCAAAAACTAGGCATGCCCACAAGACATGACATACCACTAGCTAAAAAAAGTCAGACTTGCCAATGTTCCCTGTCTTAGCAGGTACCACTGTGGGGTAACACCTATCACTCCCACTGATTCAGGAAAATGACACTTTATAAAAATTTCTAAACTTTTCAGGTAGAATTAAAGTATTGATAAATATGTTGATGATCACTATAAATCTATTTAGATATATAATATTTCATTGTAATTTTCATGTACCAATTTTTTGGGGGGGAGGAGAAGCTATAGGAAAAAATTATTAAAGATGTTATCTGTGCAGCACTATTTTGATTTGGCAACCTGACAGCCAGTTAGATCACTCCTTGAAGTTCTTTGTGGCTTCTGAATTATCTATCACCTTACAAAATAGTCCTAGATCTTTCTATTTGTAAAGCACTTTGTAGTCAATCATTAATTTGGCCTCTCTATCTTGCTGAGGGATTATACTCATTCTACAGATAAAATGGACAGATAAATGAGTGGTTCAAGGATGCAAAACAATTCAGATTTGACTTATCTTTCTTATCACCCTCACCAAACAATGCAAACACATAAGGCCTGTCCAACTCCAGCACCAATCTGGCTACCCTGAAAACCAGCCCTAACTCCTACAAGCAGCAGAGGAAGACACTGAAGTTTGTTTTCCATTATCTGCTTTCAACAAGATCCTCTTTGCAGAGTGCCTTCAAGGCCAACATGACCATGACTACACTGATTGGAACATTGGCACTCCAGACCCAAATATGAACTCAGTTGTGCTCAAAGTGGAACAAAATCACCTAGGAAGTCACAATGGCTCATAGCTTAAAATGTCACTGTCTCTCAGGAGACTGCCCTCCCAACACTCTCTCTCTTTCTTCCCCCACCCCCATCTTCCTTTCATCCCCTACAAGTGACCCAGAAGTGGGCTCCACTAGGCTCCCACAGTACAATACTGCACAGTGTTGTAAACCGTCTATTTACATGCCTTTCTCCACCCCCAAACTGGAACCTCTTAGCATCTGAAGCACCTGGCATAAAACCTAGCATACAACAGGTTTATTGAATGTATGGCAAATAAGGAAAATACATACACCCTTCATAGAGTAGTGGGCTTAAGAGATCAGTTAGGCCAACTCCTTATTTTTCAGATGAACAGAGAATAACCTAATTATATATGGCCTGGTCTCCAATCCAGGTCTGCTGGCCTGGTTTAGTTCCCTAATATTTCATAAGTGTTAATTTGTGAGACACAGTGGGAGGTGCTGAAGATAGTGAGATGAGCAAGAGATAGTCTCTGCTTCAGGGGGCTCATAACTTGGCCGAGGGAACAGTTACAGAACATTTGGGCAAGTGCAAGGACAGATGCTTGATTCCTTAGCCAGCGTTCTCTCCACACTGTCCACTGATATTCCCCCACTGGGATACAGGACAGCAATATCTACTTCCTGCAAAAAAACTTACAGTGAACATATGAGAAAACGCGGATGGAAAACTGTCAGGTTCACCCCCAAAGGCATTACGTAAGGTATAGCCATACTCTGACAGTAACTCCAAGGATTCAACGTTTCAGATATCGGCCCAACAAAGAAGCAAACAAGGGAGGAATGGGCTTACCTCTACAGGAAAATCTCAAGGACCTGAGAAGACCTGGGGGTAGGGGTGTGTGGGGAAGTGAAATGGCCCTGGCGCGGGGAATGGGGGGCAGGCAGCGGGGTGCAAGAAGCTGGAACGGAGAGGGGGAAGTTGGGACAGCAACGAGGGAGGACATGATGAGAAGAACGGAATTCCCTCTGGGCTGGGCGGAGGCCCTGGCCAGGTGACTCTAGACTGTGCCGTGGGCCAGGAGGACTGAAGGCACCAGGCGCGGGAGGAGGAAGCGGGCCTGTACCTAGACCAACAGTTTTCCCAGTCTCTCACACCCGCAGGGAAGCTCAGGCAGGCGCCCGGGGCTGCAGGTGCCTGGCCATCCACTGCAGCATAGAGCCCTATGCGCCTCCCTAGAGCCCCGCCTGCAGCGCCTCACCTCGGGTTGAAGTCCTGGAAGAGGCCCCTCAGGTTCATGGCGGAGAATTTCACCGCGGCGGCTCTCTCCCCCCCACCCCCCCACCCCGCGCAGCCTGCGCGTTACAACGGGTTCCTGGTGCCCATGCCAGTTGCGTCCCCGCTGCTGCTGCCGCCGCCACCCAGAGAAACTTGAGCCACCACCTCCTGCCCCTCCTTCCGGGCTGCCGTACAGAACTCGCGCATGCGCCCTAGGCCGTGCCTGCCGGCCCTGGGAAGCGCCGGTGACTGAGGGCTATGCCAAGCCTCAGCCCACTCTCCTCGAAGTGGGCTGAGGAGACTGTGGGATCTAGAGGCAGATTGAGACCACGGTCCTGAGGAAGGGGCAGAGAGCCTAGCGAGGACGCTGACTAGGTGCAGGCTTGCGGGAAAGGAGGAGGTAGTCTAGGGAGCCTGGAGTGAAGTCTTCCAGGACACATGTCACTTTGGCCCATGCTGCCTTCTAGACATTTCCCTTAGTGAGTACTAAGCCTCCTGGGGGAAGGGAGGTAGTGATCAAGGGTGACACCTTGCATTTTGGCGATCTTATCTCAGGCTTCACCTGTCAGATGTGTCAGTGATTCCAGCCGGCTTCTCAGCTTTCCTCCCAAGGCCCAGTTCAGCTCAAGGAGATATGCTGTCTGACCCAAACTCATTTACCCTGCACCAAAGCCATCTTCCCTCCCCAAGGCCTACCCCTCCTGGGTTGCCTCTCTGGCAGCAGACCTGTTCACGAGTTGGGGTGGGTGATGCCCAAACTGGAAATCTTGGAATTATCCTTGCTTTGCTAACCTAATTCAGAGACTCATTGGCTCCTGCTTAGATTTTTTGGTCACCTCACATCTGGCCTCTTCCACCACTCCAGACCATCGTATTTAAACTCCCAGGTTCATCTTCATTGGACAAGTCAACATCTTTGAGCCTCAATTTACCTCCTCTGCAGAGATGATAAAACCTACATTCTAAACGTGTTGGGAAGATTTCATGACATAGCTTTCATATCATACTGCCTGATACACACTTGGTGCTCAAAGATTGCTGTTGCTTTCTGGTGCTCTTACAGTTGCCTACCTCTTCAAGGAGTCTATTTACTTTTGGAATTGGAGAGCAGGACAAGCTCACAGCAAGTGACTTAGTCTACCTTCTTCACCCCCTTCCGGATGATTTAAGAGTTTGCCATGAACACAATATCTTAAACATTAGTTTGGTATCATGGGTAATAGTTGTTACAATACTAGAGTTTCATGAATGGCAATTTTATGCAGGTTAGACCTAGGAGCAGCTTGAGATGATCACAATTATGATAATCATACTTTGCCATGATGTATCACATTCTTTTTCTGAGAACTTGAAAACATTTCACAAGTAGTGAACCCACTGAAAAATGGATACTATTATATGAGCTGGTTTTAAGGGTGAGTAACCTGAATCAAGTTTATCAGCTGCTGAAGCACCTTGTCCAAAGTTTTTGGTCCACTTCCCCTGCCCAGTCTTCACATGGAGTCAAGTGTCTACCCCTGAGGAGGTTTCCAATGAACATTTAAATATAGGAGAGAATGCTGAGGCACAGAGAAGCTTGTAGAATGTGCCCTGAGCCACCCAGCTAGGTAAGGGTGTAGGAGCAAATATGCAACTTGGGGTCTGGTTGAACCTGCAACCCACATGCTGCTAGAAAGAGGTACTTGACAGTGGCCAGATTGGCCAGCACCATCTTAATTACTGTTGGACTCACTCCAAAAAGGCATTAAGGAGTAAAATTGTTTGTCCGTTAAGACACTTGAATAACGGGAATTATTGCCCTTTCAAGAGTTTCACAGAGACCAGGCAGACTCTCAGTGCCCAGGGCCTCAAGGGCAGGTACTACTTTGGTGAGGTCCCAAGGAGTCCCAGAGTTGAACCCACGGATCTGCAGGACCACAGTCAGTCCAGAGATGAAGAAGTTGGGGCGTACTGTTTAGCTTAGGGAATAGGACACGAATACACAGCAAATTGCCAATGTATTCTTTTGCTCTGACAAACCAAATTGCCAAGGGGAGCATATAGGGCTGTCCATGAGGATATATTAAAAGAATAAGACTATACCAAGGTCTCACATCCCCAGTATTCCAGAAGTATATGTACCTGCACTGCTTCAAATTCGCTGCTCTCATGGAAAGCAAAGTTGTCCTACAGCAAGCTTCCCTGGGCAGGCTGGACATCAGGCACATGGCAGGCCAAGAGTTTCCTGCAGAGCTCCCACAGGGCCGGTACTCTCATGCATCCACACTGAGGTCTCTATGGGGCCCTTTTGGATAGACCCTCTGGGTGCTGAGCAAACATGGCTTTGCCCCTGATTCTATCTTGTGGATGTCCACTGACATCACATCTTATATCCAGCCACCAGCCCACCCCTATCCCTATGCCCACCGCTAGCTCAGGGGCCCAAAACAGGCTGAGACCTGGGAGTAATTACCTGCTAACCAAGGTTTAAGAACAGCTGCCAGGCATAGTTTCCACAGAGGAGGGTAGGTGAGAGCCAGGCAGTAGGTCAGCCCCTTGCCCAGGAGGCTGGAGTTCAGAGCAGACTATACCCTAGTTGGGAAACGGCAGCTTCTCAAGGGAGCAGGACCATGACTGAGACCTGTCACACCAGTCACTCATGGAGTAGGCTCAGGGCATCTAGAGAATGTGAGAATATTCCTGCTGATGGGTAGTAGAGCTCCTGTGTGCTCTGCCCCACCTTGATCAGGACTGGCTAGACACTTGGGTGGTGTGCACTTGTACAGAGCTTCTATACAGTATGCTGCACTCTGAAAAAGCCTTCCTGAAGGGCCTGGAGGATGCTTGGGACATCCCACTTGCTACTACCCTCAAGTTCATAACCTCCCTGGGCAAACAGTGTCCAACACCAGTCAGTTTCTTCCAAGAAAGAACACTCAAAGTCTCTGCTTCAGTTCTGCAGTGCCCCACAAGGTTCTGGTCCTGTGACTTCTCCCAAGGGCACTCATTTTCAGGATGTTCTCCAGGACTGAAGCTCATCTCCTGCTGCATCTGCCATGAAGATCCTCCGCAGGCCATCCCAGGGCAATTCAGGTGGGATCTGGCAGGTCTCCTCCCTACAACTCTTCAGGAACTGCTGAACCTCTTCACAGCTTGCACCTTGGGACCCCAAAGCCTGCATCTATCCAGGTCTTTTTTGAATCCTCACTTGACTCTGGGGATGTCTGGGGCCTAGGGGAGCATCCTGGTGACTACTCCTGCCATCTGCTAAACCTTTCATCTGCCCAAATTGCCTGTTTGGAACACCAAGGTACCAGCTGGTTTTGTGGGTGACTGACAAGGCACCCCTTCCGCCCTCTGTGCCTCAGCCTCAGATAACAACACCCCATAATCACCTGAACAAGGCCATCACTTTAATCAAGCATTTGGGAATTACAAAGGGAATTATTTGAAAATATTTTTTAGTCACAGTGATTAGTCACATGTTCTCAAGGCAATAATTATTATTTATCAATCACTAAGGGACTCATGAAGAAAATACATCACTTCCTTCCAGCTTTGCCTGAACCACACTGTGCTAAAAGTAGATGCTCTTCTGAGGGCTGTCATGTGAAGATAATTGTACATGTACATCATAAATGGGGACTGAGCGGTTGTCTGTGGGGACACAGGCAGAGCAAAGCCCCAAGCTGTGCAAACTGGGGCGAGGGTGGAGAGAAAATGGGTTGTGTGGGCAGCAGTGGAGATGGGGGCAATGGGCTGGGCCCCAGAAGGAGGACACCACCATTCCAACAGGGCCAGCTGGCTGCTGGCTTCCTTATCATGACTAATTACAGCACTGAGGGGAATGATGGGAACAGCTCAGGGGCTTAGGGGTGCAGGAGGAATGAAGGAATTGCTGCAGCCAGCTTCCAGTGGGCCAGCTCCTCTTTTGAACACCCTCACCCTTGCCCAAGGCCTTAAAGGCACACAATCTGGCATCTCATGTCTCAGGGGAAATGTACATGACTTAAGTCCTTGGGTGAGCAAACAGAGTGCTTTGTGTCTGCATTCTCAGAGCTTGAGAATGAATCCACGGACCCTGTGCAGCCTTCTATAGAAATGGCTGTGACAAGCAGTGCTTCTGCTCAACATTCAGTGGCAAAGGGTCATCATGCAATACTCCCTAAGTACAAGAGGACTTGCAATGTCCCCATTCATTCAGGGAAGGGGAAGACAAGGTGAAGATGAACACTTGACATCTCTCAATCGACAGCTGCATAGTAGAAGCTCCAAAATGCTGTAATCTGTTGTGACAAAATTCCCTGCCTTTCTGGGAGGACTTTCCAAGAAAATCATCTCCCTAGAATTTCTCCACCTTTTCCCAGTGCCCCATACTGTGTAGCAGGCATTTCAAATCCAAACTCACATCTAATTTTCAAAATATTCTATACATTTCAGAAGAAGGCATCACACTCTTCACTCCAGGGCACATTTCTGCACTTACCATGGCACTAGTCCCTCAAAACTCATGGGGCTGTGAATTTTCTCCTTGCTTCCCATGCAAGGTCACAATATTCACCTGTGAGTCCTGGCTGCCTTCCACATTTCTGAGCATGCATGAACAAGGAAACTGGTGTATATTGGGCCTACGGTAGTTAGTAGTTATTTCTGGTATAATTTTGACCCCAGGCCCTACCATTCTCTCCTCTGAAAATGTGTTTCTCTGATCAAAGATCTTGAAGCTCAATTGGGAACTAAATAGGAAATCAGCCCAAATATCTGCTTGGTGAAATTCCCTCCTAGAAGACAGATTATTCTTCTTGGGTGTGGACTATGAACAACAGGATGCAACTTACCTAAAGCCCCCAGAATTTGAGTCCAAGAACAACTGCATTCCTCTTTGCAGCTATCCTTCCATTAAAACCACATATTGTCCTTCATTTCATCTCACTAATATCTAGTGCTTGTTTACAGTTGGCCAAGGTAAACTAAAGGTAACTAATAAATTGTCAATTCAATGGAGTTAGCCATGGCTTTCCCAGGCCAGGGAGAAGAGTGCCTGTCCAGTAACTTAGGGGCATTGTTTCAAGGAGCAAAACCCTTATTTCTCAGGAAACTCTTGCCGATAATGGGGATAAAACACCTATCACTTCACTGTCTTATCCTGCAATGTGACTGAAGCACAGGACAGACACCTTCTCTTCCTTACTGGAGTGGACTTTTCTCTCTGGTTTATCCATGATGCAAAATGAACTTCAGAGCAATTCTCGATTTCAGACATTCACTTGCAAGATGCACCATCTGCAAAGTCGGGCCACTGATACCACCCAGCTTCACTGCAATCAACCCCCAAAGAAGGAATCACAGTTTCCCAAAACCCCAAACCTCCCTGGCTCAGATCATGTACATTTGACTGCGCCCCTGGAGCTCCAACCCCCCTTCTTTTACTTGTTCTGTAGGACTTAGGGGACACCTCAACACCTTCTTTATATGAATGTGGCTCCCACACTGTCATTCTGTGGGTGGGTACATCCTGCTTATGTTAGTGTCCACGCTACTAACACAGGGCCTTCCAGAGGAAAGAGGCTCAGTGAATGTCTAGGGAATAAATGAACCACTGAGCAGGGGTCATCTTTATTCAGATGAAATGCCTCCACTTTCTTGAATGAACCAAGCAAATCCAAGGATACTTACATAATTTATCTCATAGAATGACAGACGAGAAGGGATGTTTCTTGACCCCATTGATTGTACTGCTGAGTTCTTTCACATTTCCAAGGAAATCCTGTCCTAATGCCATGTTATCTAGTTCAGAATCACAAACCAAGCTGAAAGATGTCCCAATTTCTTTCACACAGTAGCAAAACTCTTACTCTTGACCCGGGTAATGCAAATACATGTATGCTCAATGTCATTCTCAAACTTAGATGCTGAGGCTTATGAAAACTTCTATGAAAAGGAACAGCATTTGAAAAATTCCTACAGAAAACAAGAATAAATTTCCAAATCATCACAGAAGCCCAAAGATGCAGCAGCCCGTGTTCCCCCAACTCACCCTGGGCCTCACTATCTGGAACACTGTCTGCTCTCTCCTCAAACACAGAGTGGAAAATGGGCCTCACTTCATGCCCAGCAAATGAAGCTGATGAACATGAGCCTGAAATGTGCCTGGATGCAACTATGGCTCAGGCATAGTGGTCCTCATTGCACTCAGGCCCTTCAGGCAAGGATGGGAGGAACCTGGGATCCCTGTCATTAACCTGAAGCAAAAACTTGAGGTCTTTCAACATGGTGGTCTCGGCGTGGCCCCTGGGACCCCACAGGAACTCATAAAATGCAAGATCACTATTGGGCACCTGCCCATACACCAGGTACTGTTCCTGCACCCAAACTTTAGTGGTGAGCTCCCTGGGCTCCCCGTAGAACCAATCCTCCTTCCTGTCATGCATCCCTATGACATTCAGTGCTCGCCAGACTTTCTCTTCAAGGGCACAATCACCCTTTGCAGCAATCACCCACAGAAGTGTGACCAGGGGGCCAGTGTTGGGAAATCTGTGCCCATCACTCACTATCCCATCATAGGTGAGGCCCAAGGATGTAGGTGGGGTGGTGACCAGGACATAGGTGTGGTCACTGGGGTCTACTTCGTTCACATCAATGCTAAGGAGGACTTGCATGCACTCAGAGGCTGCGCTGAAGATCTTAGGGAAGTGGTCCTGGTACCCTTTGATGATGCTACTCAGCATTTCTGCCTTTGTGGTTGGCTCCCTGGCGCAATACTTCAGGAGCAGGAACTCCACCATTTCTGTCATCTTCAAATGCAGAGCTTTTCTGAGCAAGGAATGGGCATCACCTTCCAGGACCCCCTGAGTTCTTGGCCCTTCCTCATGTTGGCTGCTGGAGCCCTCATCTTCAGATTGGCTCCAGTGGCTGCCATGGCATGGGGTGGGGGGCAGGTACCTTGAGAGCTCTGGGGGGGATTTGGTGTCTCAGCAACAGACACCTCCTCTAAGCTGTCTAAAAACAGGACTGAGAGGGAGGAAGATACAGAGGAGAAAAGAAGCCAGCCTCCTCCTCCTCCTGCATAACCCAGAACAGTTCTGCCTCTACCAGGTGCTGGTTCTCCATTGGTTCCTGATGGTCTTCCCCAGGCTTGCAGAGCTCAC
The DNA here is from genome assembly GCF_054644295.1 of Miniopterus natalensis. Taxonomy (NCBI): domain Eukaryota; kingdom Metazoa; phylum Chordata; class Mammalia; order Chiroptera; family Miniopteridae; genus Miniopterus; species Miniopterus natalensis. The sequence goes on from NC_142103.1 coordinate 64,384,946, forward strand.
TCATCTGATCTCGAGGCCTGATGACTTGTGGGCAATGGGGACCCAGGGCCAGGGGGAGATGGGGAGTGTGAGGGGCCTCAGCTCGGAAATGCACCCTAGGCGGCTCTCACAAAGGCGACTTACAGGTCTTCCCCTTAGGGGTGCTCTCAGACCTCACAGGGGTCACTCCTGATCAGCCTGTCTGCTAGGAACCTGAAGTAGGAAGTGACATGAACGCTCAAGGTGCAGAAGGCACAGCCCAAGGTTCTGCCTTTTGCTGGCCTGAGGATAAACTCTCAGCAAATGAAGCTGATGAACATGAGCCAGGATAGATGGACCCAAAACTTTGGTCACTTCTTCTTGATCCCCTGGGAGGCTTTGGGCACGTGTGACCAGATATGGAGCCCCCTCACTTTCCTCTCTTCAGTGTCAGGGGTGTGTAGTCTTGTTCTGAGAGTTTATCCTCAGGCCAGCAAAAGGCAGGTGAGGGGCCAGGCCCTGGCAGGGGACAGGTGAAGACCCTGAGTGAGCAAGGGGAGGGGGCACCTCACACTCACAACAGAGGGGACCTCACAGAGTCCCACCCCTGCTGTCAACACTGTGGTCCCAGGGCAGTGCTTGCTGTTTGCATGCTGAGGTGCCCCTTCGTTTCCTCTAGCAGGAGCTCCGCATTCCAAGAGGTGAAGGCCTTGGTCTGAGCTACATATTCTCAGGTCACAGAGCAGCGGAAGGCCAGGAGTGCCAGGAGTTAAGGTGAAGTGCCCACCGTGAATATGTACCCAGAGTCTACCCCACCGAGGTCAAAGGGGACCCCACATTGCCCAACACCTCCACACCCTACCATCAGCCATGGAACCTTGGGCTGTGCCTTCTGCACCTTGAACGTTCATGTCACTTCCTACTTCAGGTTCCTAGCAGACAGACTGATCAGGAGTGACCCCTGTGAGGTCTGAGAGCACCCCTAAGGGGAAGACCTGTAAGTCGCCTTTGTGAGAGCCGCCTAGGGTGCATTTCCGAGCTGAGGCCCCTCACACTCCCCATCTCCCCCTGGCCCTGGGTCCCCATTGCCCACAAGTCATCAGGCCTCGAGATCAGATGAGTGAGCTCTGCAAGCCTGAGGAAGACCATCAGGAACCAATGGAGAACCAGCACCTGGTAGAGGCAGAACTGTTCTGGGTTATGCAGGAGGAGGAGGAGGCTGGCTTCTTTTCTCCTCTGTATCTTCCTCCCTCTCAGTCCTGTTTTTAGACAGCTTAGAGGAGGTGTCTGTTGCTGAGACACCAAATCCCCCCCAGAGCTCTCAAGGTACCTGCCCCCCACCCCATGCCATGGCAGCCACTGGAGCCAATCTGAAGATGAGGGCTCCAGCAGCCAACATGAGGAAGGGCCAAGAACTCAGGGGGTCCTGGAAGGTGATGCCCATTCCTTGCTCAGAAAAGCTCTGCATTTGAAGATGACAGAAATGGTGGAGTTCCTGCTCCTGAAGTATTGCGCCAGGGAGCCAACCACAAAGGCAGAAATGCTGAGTAGCATCATCAAAGGGTACCAGGACCACTTCCCTAAGATCTTCAGCGCAGCCTCTGAGTGCATGCAAGTCCTCCTTAGCATTGATGTGAACGAAGTAGACCCTAGTGACCACACCTATGTCCTGGTCACCACCCCACCTACATCCTTGGGCCTCACCTATGATGGGATAGTGAGCGATGGGCACAGATTTCCCAACACTGGCCCCCTGGTCACACTTCTGTGGGTGATTGCTGCAAAGGGTGATTGTGCCCTTGAAGAGAAAGTCTGGCGAGCACTGAATGTCATAGGGATGCATGACAGGAAGGAGGATTGGTTCTACGGGGAGCCCAGGGAGCTCACCACCAAAGTTTGGGTGCAGGAACAGTACCTGGTGTATGGGCAGGTGCCCAATAGTGATCTTGCATTTTATGAGTTCCTGTGGGGTCCCAGGGGCCACGCCGAGACCACCATGTTGAAAGACCTCAAGTTTTTGCTTCAGGTTAATGACAGGGATCCCAGGTTCCTCCCATCCTTGCCTGAAGGGCCTGAGTGCAATGAGGACCACTATGCCTGAGCCATAGTTGCATCCAGGCACATTTCAGGCTCATGTTCATCAGCTTCATTTGCTGGGCATGAAGTGAGGCCCATTTTCCACTCTGTGTTTGAGGAGAGAGCAGACAGTGTTCCAGATAGTGAGGCCCAGGGTGAGTTGGGGGAACATGGGCTGCTGCATCTTTGGGCTTCTGTGATGATTTGGAAATTTATTCTTGTTTTCTGTAGGAATTTTTCAAATGCTGTTCCTTTTCATAGAAGTTTTCATAAGCCTCAGCATCTAAGTTTGAGAATGACATTGAGCATACATGTATTTGCATTACCCGGGTCAAGAGTAAGAGTTTTGCTACTGTGTGAAAGAAATTGGGACATCTTTCAGCTTGGTTTGTGATTCTGAACTAGATAACATGGCATTAGGACAGGATTTCCTTGGAAATGTGAAAGAACTCAGCAGTACAATCAATGGGGTCAAGAAACATCCCTTCTCGTCTGTCATTCTATGAGATAAATTATGTAAGTATCCTTGGATTTGCTTGGTTCATTCAAGAAAGTGGAGGCATTTCATCTGAATAAAGATGACCCCTGCTCAGTGGTTCATTTATTCCCTAGACATTCACTGAGCCTCTTTCCTCTGGAAGGCCCTGTGTTAGTAGCGTGGACACTAACATAAGCAGGATGTACCCACCCACAGAATGACAGTGTGGGAGCCACATTCATATAAAGAAGGTGTTGAGGTGTCCCCTAAGTCCTACAGAACAAGTAAAAGAAGGGGGGTTGGAGCTCCAGGGGCGCAGTCAAATGTACATGATCTGAGCCAGGGAGGTTTGGGGTTTTGGGAAACTGTGATTCCTTCTTTGGGGGTTGATTGCAGTGAAGCTGGTGTCAGCAGCATATGGTGTGTCTTGGGTGTGAGAGCAAAGTCTGAAATGGAAAATTGTCCTGAGAAGTTCCCTTTGGATCATGGCTATACCAGAGGGAAATCTCCGCCTGTTTAGGAAGGGTGGTTTCCTGCATGCCGTGTCAGTGCCAGTTGGACAATATGCCCATCATCTTCATGGATTTCTGCAGAAATATGGTTACTGGGCCATGAGTAATATGATCAACACTCTTCTCCTGGCCTGGGAGAGCCAGAGCCCACAACATAATTAGGTTTGAATGTTAATAATCTTGAGTGTAATTTTGCCCATTATTATCAAGGGCCAGGTTTTGGGTAGGGGTGAGATGAATAAAAGCATTTGTTTGCATGAAAGAGTAGCTTTGATGGAGGGAAATAGTTGTTCCTACACTCTTTTTAGATCAGCTTTGTGTTGTGTCCAGCTGGGAAGGCTCCCCTACACCTGAATTTGAGCATACATCTTTGAATTGGGAAGATTTATTGAGTTTTATTTGTGGAACATCCTTTTTGGCCGATTGGGTGTTCTATGTCCTACTGAGCTGCATATTCTCTAATATGACCCGGATAGTAACTAATCATGGTGCCAGAAGAGAGAGTGGAAGGGTCTGAGATCAAAACAATATTAGAAATAACTGCCATTTATCACAGTTCCAATCTACACCAGGCACTGTGTAAGGTGCTTTACAAACACTCCATACATTCCCTGTCTTACAAAGCAAGGCTTATCAAACCCACCTTCACAGAGGAAAAACCTGATGCTCATTGAGCCAGCTAATTTTCCCAGGATCAAATGGCTAGTAAGTGGCAGGGTGGAGACTGGACCCCTTGCCTGAATTTATCTAGAGTCCATTATATTTCCACCCTTCCCAACCCATGGCCCACCTTCTACCTTGCAATTCATTTCTCTTCTCAATACTATGCATGCCATCTCTCAGAAGACAAATAGTAGGATCCTGAGGCCCAGGCAATAAAAGCAGGCCTAAGGAAGGAAGGTGACAATGAGAGTCAAATGCATTTTGGGGATTGTTTGAGGTTTGTTGAGAGCTGACTCTGCTAGGTGCCGGCATTTCTGCCCTGCCCCAGCACTTTCCTGCATTACAGCACCTGTTCTCCCCCTGAGTGCCCTCCTGTCCATCTCTGGAACATTGTTTGCTGACCTGCTCATCACTGCTAACACCTCCTCTGAAGGTGGCCAGAATATCCTACCCTTGTCCTGACACAGAGGCTTCCTAATTCCTGCAGAAGTCTCCTGCTCTTCCATAGCTCACCCTGGATCCTGTCTGAGAGCAACAGACATTTATCATCTATTATCTATCTATCTATATCTATCTATCTATCTATCTATCTATCTATCTATCTATCTATCTATCTATCTATCTATCATCTATCTATCTATCTATCTATCTATCTATCATCTATCTATCATCTATCTATCTATCTATCTATCTATCATCTTCTATCATCTATCATCTATCTATCTATCTATCATCTATCTATCATCTATCTATCATCTATCTATCTATCATCTATCATCTATATCTATCTATCATCATCTATCATCTATCTATCATCTATCTATCTATCTATCTATCTATCTATCTATCTATCTATCTATCTATCATCTATCATCATCTATCTATCATCTATCTATCATCTATCTATCTATCTATCTATCTATCTATCTATCTATCTATCATCTATCTATCTATCATCTGTCATCTATCTATCATCATCTATCTATCATCTATCTATCTATCATCTATCTATCATCATCTATCTATCTATCATCTATCTATCTATCTATCTATCTATCTATCTATCTATCTATCTATCTATCTATCTATCTATCTATCATCTATCTATCATCATCTATCTATCTATCTATCTATCTATCTATCTATCTATCTATCTATCTATCTATCTATCATCTATCTATCTATCTATCATCTATCTATCTATCTATCATCTATCTATCTATCATCTATCTATCTATCTATCTATCTATCATCTATCTATCTATCATCTATCATCTATATCTATCTATCATCATCTATCATCTATCTATCATCTATCTATCTATCTATCTATCTATCTATCTATCTATCTATCATCATCTATCTATCTATCTATCTATCTATCTATCTATCTATCATCTATCTATCTATCTATCTATCTATCTATCTATCTATCTATCTATCATCATCTATCTATCATCATCTATCTATCTATCATCTATCTATCTATCTATCTATCTATCTATCTATCTATCTATCTATCTATCTATCATCTATCTATCTCTATCTATCTATCATCTATCTATCTATCTATCTATCTATCTATCTATCTATCTATCTATCTATCTATCTATCTATCATCTATCTATCTATCTATCTATCATCTATCTATATCTATCTATCATCATCTATCTATCATCTATCTATCTTTCATTTATCTATCTATCATTTATCTATCTGTCATCTATCATCTATCTATCATCTATCATTTTTCTATGAAGATGTAACTGTAAATAGCAATATACTTTTAAATTAAAAAAATTATTGCTGACATTATTACAGATGTCCCCATTTTCCCCTCTTTTGCCCCTCTCCGCCCAGCATCCACCCCCCTTCCCTCTGGCCATCACCACATTGTTGTCTGTGTCCATGGATTATGCATATATGCTCTTTAGCTAATCCCTTCACTTTCTTTCATCCAGTCCCCATCTTCCCCTCCCCCTGACAGCTGTCAGAATGTTCCATGTCTTTATGCCTCTCTTTCTATTTTGTTCATCAGTTTATGTTGTTCATTAGATTCCACATATAAATGAAATTATATCGTATTTATCTTTCTCTAACTGGTTTATTTCACAGACCATAATAATCTCCAGGTCCATCCAGGCTGTCCCAAAAGGTAAGATTTCTTTCCTTTTTACAGTCACATCCTGTGCCGTTGTGTAAATGTACCACAGTTTTCTTATCCACTCTTCTACTGATGTGCATTTGCACTGTTACCAGCTCTTGGCTATTGTAAATAATGCTTCTATGAACATAGGGGTGCATATATTCTTTTGAATTGGTGTTTGAGGTTCTAATTTTTTAGGGAAACTCATACTGTTTTCCACAGTTGCTGCACTACATTGCATTCCCACCAACAGTGGACTAAGGTTCCCTTCCCTTCACATCCTCACCAGTACTTGTTGTTTGTTGATTTATTGATGATAGCCAACCTGGCAGGTGTGAGGGGATATCTCATTGTGGTTTTAATTTGCATTTCTCTGCTAATTAGTGATGTTGAGCATTTTTTGATATGTCTATTGGCCATCTGTATGTCCTCTTTGGAGAAGTGTCTATTCAGGTCCTTTGCCCATTTTTCAATTGTATTGTTTGTCTTCCTGGTGTTGAGTTGTATAAGTTCTTTCTTTATATGTTTTGGAGATTAACCCCTTACCAGATGTATCATTGGAGAATGTGTTCTCCTGTGCAGTGGGTTCCCTTTTCATTTTGCTTTTATTATTTATTTATTTATTTATTTATTTATTTATTTATTTATTTATTTATCTATTTTTATGGCTGTGCAAAAACTTTTTAGTGTGATGTAGTCCCATTTGCTTATTTTGTGCTGTATTTCTCTTGCCCTAGGAGACATATTGGCAAAAACATTGCTGAGAGATGGCTGAGGTTTTACTGCCTATGTTTTGTTCTACAATTTTATGGATTCATGACTTACATTTAAGTCTTTTACCCATTTTGAGTTTATTCTTGTGTATGGTGTAAGTTGGTGGTCTAGTTGCATATTTTGCATGTACCTGTCTAATTTTCACAACACCATTTATTGATGAGACCATCTTTACCCCATGGTATGCTCTTGCCTCCTTTGTCAAATATCAATTCATAATATAGACATGGATTGACTCCTGGGCTCTCTATTCTGTTCCATTGATCTTTATGCCTGTTCTTATGCCAGTACCAGGCTGTTTTTATTAGAATGGATTATAGTACAGTTTGATATAAGGTATTGGGATTCCTCCAAATATCAGGTATTTGTTCTTTCTCAAAAGGTCCTGAGTGTGGTGCCTAATAAAGAATGTTTGACAGGTGGCCACAGGACTCAGGGTTGAATTTCTGGGACTGAGCAGGCTTAGCGGGGAGAGGCCAGTTCCATATGCCTTTCTTTAACTCCAATGAAGTCAGCAGTGTGAATATTTCATCTCCAGAGTACAAGGTGAGCTTGATGTCATAAATTCTTCACCACAGTGGAACTTTGGTGGCTCTTGAATCAAAGAACATTAGCAAATGGCCTTGACCCAAGAGTAAACAAAATGATCCAGTGTACCTATCTTCTTGAGTGACTCAAGAATGTCTAAAACATATTAAATAAATAATTTTTCCTTACAAAATGTCAGACTGTGGTTTCCAGAGCTTTCTCTCCAATTTCCCTCCCATAAAAAGGGCAAATCCCTTCAAATCAGTAATCAGCAGAGTCATGAGTTAGCAAAGGCCACAAAGAAACCTCATGCCCACCCTTTAAATAACTCTCTAAAGAAACAATACTTTGGTAAGCAACTGAAGGGAGCTGGCTGTTTAACCAGAGACACTAGGAGCCTCCTTCTGAAAAGCCACCAATTTTTACCCTCTAGGGCATGTCCTCCCAGAATAAACTGACTTCTTGAATGAATGGTTTGTAAGCCTATCTTGAAACACAAAGACCATGGAATGAGCCCATATCTAGGCCTGGGGGATCAGTTAAGGATGCAGTCCTTAGGTTGGGGAGTACCTTGGGGAATTCTCCTCCCAACTGCATTGCACTTCCCTTTCAAAAACAAAGGATTGTCCCTCAAGGAGGACAAATGACCCCACTTTGTGGCAGAGCTGGGACAAGGACCTAAAACCTGTGCAGGTGGGGCCTTTCCATAGTACCACTCTATCTCCCTATACAGAGTGAGTGTTAAGACTAAAGTTGTCCACAACAGCTAGAGATCATAGATCACCAAAACCACTGTAGTATCCACTCCTCTATAGTGAAGATGGCTTGGATTTGGCTTTTGTCTCATCCCACACCCAGACTCTCATCTATGTTCAAGTATATATTTATGATTATCTTCATATTGGCTTCCTTCAGTCATGCCTAAACAAGTCCTAATTTTCCTTGGTAGAGAGTCCTGTTAAGTAGGGTCTTTGAAAACTATCTAGCCCAGGAGGAAACAAAATGATCCAATGTACCTATCTTCAAGGCAATGGCAGGAGAGGGACACACAAGTGGGGGTGTGGTGGGCTTCGGGCAAGGAGAACAGGGCTGGCATGAGAGTGAGTCAGTGGAATGCTTTGTTTCAATAGAGTTGAATATATGCTTAAACCTCAAATCAGCAATGAAAAGGGGAAGTACCAAAGGGGATCCAGTTTGGAAACGGGAGGCCAGAAATCTGAGAAAGCAAAAACCCACCCACCTCACTGAAGAAAGGAAATGAGGTATAGAGGAGGCCTCAAGGGAGGCTAATTTGAGAAGTCAAATGCGGATGTCCCAAAGTGAGCCCACCTTGGGTAGTAAGAAGCGTTCCTATGGAGAAGAAATGGAAACTAAAGCCAATCTTGTTGTGATCTGAGAGGGGTGAGATTTGGGGACAAATGGAGATCAAGAGGGGACTCCCCAGCACAGTGGAGGGTGCAACTGTCCACTCACATGCCAACACTGTGGGCAACACAGTGTTGCTTTGAGTAGGTGCTTTGAGTAGCACCGAAGCTGAGGAACAAGAGGAATGCTCTCACCTGTGCTGGAGCACGGCCCTACTCTAAGGGCAACTTGTACCAGGGGTAAGAAAATAGGACCCTCTTTTTGTGGCCCATCTGAGCAGGACCCACCAACCAGCAGAAACAGCTGGAAGAGACCAAAGGAGGAAACTTGTTGTGGGGAGGTGGCATTGAAGAGGGAAGCTACCAACTGAAACTAGGCCAACCACTATCTTCTGGGAGGTACAGTCCCCTAGGGGCCCATCTGACCCAAGGAGTCTTGATGGTAGCCAAGTTAGGAGTAACCAGGGCCTTGCCCTTGAGCAATCAAAGAGGCCATCAACAGGCCTTTGCATTCTGTAAGAGTGGGAGTGGAGATAGGGTCATGACTTCTCAACACACTCAGTGCCTAGCAACAAGAAACAATGTGCCTGGCATCAGGTGCAAACCCTTTCTGGTATACTGAACCTCATTTTTCTGTACTTTCTGAAAAGACAGAAGCCGGGAGCCTTACACCTGTATACCCCACACACACTTGACCCGGGCCCACTCTCCAGAGCAGCTGTGAGCCAGCTTTGTGACATCACATGACCAATAAACAGGACTGTGATTTAAGCAGCTGGTTGCCCCACAACCGAGACTCTAGAATTTTGAGGATAGTATATATTGGGATCCCTGCTGTGACCAAAGGCATTTCTGACCCCAGCATTCAGTGATAGGATCCTGGGTAACAAATGCTTTTTGATGTAGAGCTAGTCAGAATAACAGTGAGATGCCCAAAGCCAAGCTGGCCCCATCAGGGGATGAACAGCCAACAATCAGAGTCCAATCGGATACACCCTGGGATGGATCCCAGAGAGGCTTTGGAGAGGCATGGGGACCAAGTCAGGAGCCAAATCCAAGCCATCAAGAAAACCCACAACCACAGGATCCAAACCAAGGTGCATACAATGTGGAAGGAAACAACATTCTTCTTGGACTGTTCTTCCCAAGAAAGTTTTGGAGGATAGTGGAGGATGACACCTTCATGTCAGTGCACTGGAATGATCATGGAGATACCTTGATCATCGAGGAAGACCTTTTCCAGATGGAGGCTTTTTGCCGAAAGGGCAAGCAGCAAATCTTTGAATCAGACAGCCTGAAGACTTTCATCTGCCTGCTGAACCTCCTTGGATTCAGCAAAATACACCCAAGTGACTCTTCAGTTTGCTCTCCAGGGAGCAAAGTGATGGTAAGATAGAAAGTCCTCCCATTTCCCACATTCTCTGTTACTTGAGCATCTTCCTAGTAGACTGAGAAGAACGATATACTGAAAGGGTTTCATTTCAGGGGATAACTCTTTTTCACATGAGACAGTATTTATCCAAAGATGAGAAAGTATAGATTTCCAAACGAAACTATAACCCCATTATATATAACCTGCAAGGATCACTAAAGACTCTGAGAGGCCAGTTAATGTGAAATAGATATGTTTTCTCCCAGAATGACTAAAATAATTACGTTTCTTTCAGATCTACAGAAACTGCAATTTACAGAGAGACAAGTTTTGGCTGGTCGAGAACATTAAGACAAAAGGCAACCTGATGACTCCCGCTTGTCCAGGGACAAGCAACACTTCCAAAGAGAAAGAAGAAGCTAGCCCTTACAAGAGACACTCTGCAAGAATTCACCACAAGGAAGTCACTAAAGAAGCTAAGGGAAAGGTCCAGAAAAAAGCCCAGAGGCACCCTGTCATTCAAGTTCTTGGGTCTGCAGCCCATGAGCAGTGCCATGAAAGTCCAGAGTCCAAGTGAAAAAGGTGGCTCAAGTGGAGAGGGCACATCTGGGAATGCCATGTCTTTGCCCATGGCTACTGCTGCAACCAATGACACAGGGAATTTGCTCACCAGCCCCCCAAATGACCCACTATATGGTTCGATGATGTATTTGTACAACACCTGTTATTCCGTCCTGATGGCTGACCTTTCAGTCATGGCCCCACCCAAAGACCCTGAGGACAACGAGGAGGAAGAAAACTCCTCAGATAACAAGTGTTCACTCTGTGATCAGTTCAAGGACAATGCAGGCCCCTAAGCTCACAAGTGACAGAAAACAATCACCACTTTGCAGCCACTAATCCATTTTGGCTTTAATAAAGAAAAGCAAAACTACATGGTAGTAAATAAACAATCCAATGAGGATTGTGTGTCCATGTTCTTCTGTTTCCATGCCACAGACCTCATCAGATGAGCCCGAGGAGGCTAGAAATCTTGACCCAAGACAGGCCTTTGTTCCCATTGTCCTCTTTCATTTTCACACACTCAGCCAAGGATCTGGAAAGGGAGTCCTGAGGTAAGGCCAAGAAGATCGGGTCCCTGGGCTCTGCCTGGCTCCTGACCTTGGGGAGATGACTTTACATTTGTCATGCATCTTGAAACAGGAGAGTCTTTCCCCATGGGTCTCTCTGTGATGCCAGGAAGTTCCTGATCAAGATCTGAGTGTCTCTAACCCAAATTCCAGGGGCCTCCAGGGAGACCCACCTAAAACTTGGACCACCCCATCTGATAAGCAGTGTAAGACCATTCTAGTCAATGCCTGGGAGAAAGCCCATCATCCTCACATCTAACCACCATTAGGAACTCTGCTAGAAGGGACCTAAATAAATAAAAGATTGCCCACAAAGAAAAACAAAAACCTCTACTCAACATTTTCCCACCCAAGCTGTATTTCAGATTCTTTCTTTGGTCACTAAGTAGCTATGTGACATGTATAACGCTCAGCTTCATGACCCAAGGGACACTTTTACAAGAGACAAGAGTCACTTGCCAGGGCAGACAGGTGGTTTGTTTCAAAGTCTGATGTCTCCTTCATGGTGAATGAAGCCATCCCTGGCTGGTCAGCCTCTGGCAATCATTCAATGCCTGCTCATGGCCCTCCACAATGTCCCCTGGATGATGCTATGAGTTTAACCAGAACCAAGAGAGGGGAAAACCTGTAAGGGAGCCCCAAACACTAACCAGTTTTCTTAAAACATATTTCTTTGTACAACCCAGGAATGAGCAGGACCAAAATGAGTGACAGCACCAAGATATTTCATGGCAGCTTCCCCTTTTCCCTAAAAGTGAAAGTCCTTGATACTGTCAATGAGCCCAGAGAGGCATTTCATGAGGAAAGTCCCCTGCATCTGAGAGCAGAAATCTATTTACAAGAATAGCAGTGGTGGGTAGCTCTCTCTCCACAATGGTGCCAATTCAGCTTGAACCTAATTTCTACGTCTGGGGCATGATGGCCAGTTGATGGTCATGATTCAGCTGGTTTCTTGGTAACTTTCCTGTGAGGAGTCCTCTTGCCCCAAGGGGGTCAGGTGCTCTGGAATGTCTACCTGGAAAATAACCTTTCCCCCTTTCCTGGCTATGGACTCCAGTAACCATCTGAAAGTTTGAAAGTGCAGTCAGGTACTTCTGTTTGTTCAGCACAGCTTGATTTCCACTTCCACAATCTCATTGGGAGCTATATTTTCCAGGCACTGCAAAGTTTCCCCAATGTCAGCAAGCCCTGTGCACCAGAGAGGAGCATAGAGATGTTTTTCCTTCCATTAGCCAAGGCCTACCTGTAAGAGAAAACGATTATTCAAAGTTACAACCACTAGAGACTAAGCTGATTTCGCCAAACAGCACAGAGTGAGCTGGGGCTCTCTGAATGAGCACTTCCGATGTGTCACTGTGTTCAGGGAATTCTGGCTGAGGCCAGGGGAGAGGGAGAAATGAAGAGAACAGGGACTGGTCCTCAACAACTCCACCCAGTAATGGGCACATCCCAGTCAGACTTCTGAGGGCAGCATGTACAGGTCAGAAGATCCCCAGAGGCTGTCGAGAACTCACAGTCAGGTCCCAAACACTTCACCAGGTGAAAGAGGCTGATGTGGGATCTCAACCACTGAGGGGTGAGGGAACTTGCTCAGGATGCCATTGGCAGTGGGGGTGGGCAGGTGTGTGAAGTCAGGCAGACAACCCGAATCTAGATGCCACATGACCCTCTCTGTGTGCTGTGTAGCCTCTTGTGGTCTGTCAAATGCACGTACACAGATAAACACACATGCCAACACACAGGCAACATCACATGCAGACTTGGACCTGTTCCTGCTTCTCAGATCATCAAGGGGAACTGAGGCCTAGAGTGGACAAAAGGGTTCACCCAAGGTCGTAGAAACTTGGCCCACAGAACCCCAGCCCAGGGCCCTTTGCTGCCTCTTTGAGGGTGTGCTGCTTACAGAAACCACAGCCCCACCCCAACAGGTTCAAAAGAAAACAAGCCCCAAACCCTTGAGCAAGGTTCTGGGAGTACTCTTTGAGGGGTCTGAGCAGCCCAGGGTTATGGCCACTTGCCAGCGATCAGTGGAAATTCAGAAGCATGAATGTCAATAAACATCATGCACTAGCCCTCCAAGCTCATGGCCTGTGGACTTGCCTCTCCCTAGTGTCCCCTGGGGGTTCTGGAATTACACTGCCAGGGATGGTGGGAGAGCACAGAATGTTGGTTCCTTCTTCTTATCACCACACAGTCAGTCAGCTGCCAGGTGCAAAGGAAAGAGCTGGTGATGCGGATGCCTCATTGGTCAGATGGAGTCTTTGGGGAGCTCAAGGAAGAAGGTGGAGAGAGCTACAGAAAGGCAGTCAGGACAGGGTGTCATCAACTCTACAAAGGAGGTCACTGAGGCTAGGGGAGCACAGGGGAGGGAGGACCCTTTAGCTTCACACCCTGTGGGTGGGTTGTAGTCCTCTCCCAGCACAGACCATCCTAGGCTTTGTTTCTTCTCCCCATCCCCAATGACACCAACATTATCAGCTCCTTGGTTCTTTCACTCCAAAGTGCTGCAGGTCCGGAGTACCCTGGCCTCTCCCCTAGAGCTGCTGATTGTTAATGCTTTGAATCCAACCTCAGCTGGGCCCTGGGACACCATGCAATCTCAGACAATCCTGTCAGGTGTGTCCTCCTGAACCCTTTGGGTGCCACCCCCTTCCATCTCCTGGCTGCACCACTGCTATCCACTATCAGGAGATACCCCTGGCCCCCACTCGAGCCTAGAGAAATGAATAACAGGAGCAGGAACAACTAGCACCAGTACCCACACACCATCCCCACGCCAAGCCCTGGGATGGGCATGATTCACAGATCCTAGAATTCAATCCTCAAATAACTGGGTAGGGGCAGTGCCACTGTCACCTCATTCTACAGTTGAAAAGGTGGCACTGAGGGATGAATAGACAGACCACAATCACGAGGGCCCTGACTGCATCACCCCCTGTCCTTGCCTCCTTTCCTTGTACCTGGGGAAGGGGGCCTTTTCTCCTCATTGGAGGACAGAGCTGTGCAGTGGCAGGAGCAGAAACCTGAGAGAAAGACGGCCAGGTCATAGTACCTGGTGGAGCTCAGTCCCCATGGGGCTGTGAGTACCTGGCACCTAACAGGACAGTCACAACTGGTGGCTACCCATCATCATAATGGGTCCTGAGGCTTGGCTCTGCCCTCCACATGATCACCCCCACACTGGTTGTCTCTCCCATCCTGTCTTTAAAGGACATAAACATCACCTCAGCTATTATGTCCTCATGTTTATGAAAACACACCCACTCTCATAGAGAAGGCCTGGAGAAAGAAATTTGCCTTGTGTTCACTCCCTTCCCAACCCACTGTCCTGCCAGTCCCTGTGCCCAGCTCCTCTCCATGCCCTCCCTTCCTCTGGCTGGATCACCTTTTTTCATGTTCTGAACCCCACCCCTCTTGCTCACCTAAGTACCTTATCCATAAAGAAAAGGGCTTTGTAGAGGTAATCAAGTTAAAATGAGACCCTCATCCAACGACTGGTGTCCTCACCTAAAGGGGGGATTTACAGACAGACATGCACGCAGGAGAATACCTTGTGAAGATAAGGCCGAGATTTATAAACCAAGGGATGACAAAGCTTGACTGCAAACCACCAGAAGCTTGGGGACAGGGATAGACAGATTCTCTCTCAGTCTTCAGTAAAAGCCAACTAGGCCAACACCTTGATCTCTGACCTCCAGCCTCCGCAACTGTGAGACAAGACGTGTCTGTTGTCTAAGCCGCTGTGGTGATTTAATGTGATTATCTCGGCAAGTGACTACAGAGGCATAGCTCTTTCCCACACATCTTCACAGGACAGAGAATGATTTTGCCATCGACAGCCCATCAAGCACATTCCTTCATGTCTGTACATTTTCTTCAGGCCTATATTTTGCTGCCTGCATGCTATCTCACTGTCAGCTGCCCCAGGATTGACTGACTTTCCCCTACTGATGAAGAGTCACAGGTTGCTTTGCACTTTCTGCCACTATAAAGGATACTACCACAAACACTCGTTGACTGTAGACTTGTTAGGAGGAGGCTTGGGTCACATGCATGTACATCCGAGATGCTGATACATGCCAGCAAACAGCCTTCCACAGAAGATCACCAATGAATGCTCTGCCAACCATGGGCGAGGATGCCATTTCCTCATTCTCTTGTCAACCCTGAGCATCATCACTGTGCTTAACCTTTGCACACCTCACGGGTCACCCTAGTCATTAGGTTTGGATTATTTATGACGGAGGCTGGGTGTCCCCCTGTGGCCTGACCATTTGTATTTGTTATACTGGGGTATATGCCTAGTTTCTGCCATTGAGTTTCTTGGCCACAAAATCACAAGGAGACCTGAACTGCATGGGTGGCATTCCTAGGGAGAACTGAGGTAACTGTAAAGGCACGAAGGGGGCTGAGTGCCCTCCTGCTTCACGATGCAGAGTACCTGTTTTGTAGCCTGAGGAAGAAACACTCTTTCACTTGTCGCTGCTTCTTCACCTGCATGAGGACAAGGTGAATAATGAGACAAGGTCATTAGGGACAAGACAGCAATGTTGGCTAACATACCAGAACAGTCTTCTACTCAGCAAGGATGAGAAATCACCAAGACTGAGGAGGTTCCAACTGGTGGGAAACACACATGGTCCCTCACTCAGGGTTTGGTCTGCTAATCATTGCAGTGGCTCTCTCTTCCTCTACCTGGTCAGAGACCGTATGATGACCTAGCCAGTAGCACAGAAAACCATTTCCTCTAAGTGGGTCGTGTTCTTACAGCCCAGCAGACCCCGTAACCAGAGGGAGAAAAATCTCACCTTCCCTCACATCATCAAATGAGAAGGATTAGGGGACCCTACAGTCCCATTCCCCTCAATGTATTCCTGGGTAGGTCCCATTGGGAGGGGTGCCATGGGCAACCAGCTGAGTATCACACAGCCTAGGGTCTGGGTGAGGTTGTGAGAGCCTAAGGGCCAAGTAAGTAGAGGGGAGAACAGACCTGTGCATGTGGACTAGTACACTAGTTTCTATGAGCAGAGGCCACAGAGGCACACACAGACACTTACAAGGATGGTGGGCAAGTGATGGTAGCCAGTGGGGGAGACAGAAAAGTGCTGCCTGGTCTGAGGTGGGAGTGCTTCCAGCCCCACAGCACAGTAAACCCCATCCCTGAAGTACTATCCTTTGGAGGGTCCAGCAAGCCTGAAGCTGCATTGAGTGTCCTTGCTCCCTTCTGGTGACTCAGGTCTCCTGGCGTCACTGGCCGTGCAAGCTGTTATGGTCTGGGTTGACCCAGATGAGGCCACCACACAGGACAGTCCTCCGCCTCCCCGCAGCCCTGAGAAACTGCCAGTGCAGAGAAGACTGCCTTCCAGGCTCTGAGGAGGAGAGGACTCTGGGACCAGGAGAGACCACAGAGCACCAGGGCGGCAACCTGGCTGCGCATCAGCTGTGTTGGGACCGTGGACAGGTGACTGGTGACCGGATGCAGTGGTGGTTAACCACCTCACACAGGCAGATACAAAAAACCCTTTTTTGCTGGCTTACAAAGGCACATACACACATACACACATACACACATAAGTAGCACACTCAGACACAGCAGCACGCATGCCTGGATTCTGCAAGCACGTAGCTGGCACACAGATAAGCAGCCAGGCAGCGACTTAAACAATCAAGTAAGTATACACGTAGACATGCATTCAGGCCACGGTTGCTAGGAGACATTGATGGACTCACGGGACCCTGAGGCTCACAGGATGACCAAGGAAGGTTGGGGCCTCAAAACCAGTGGCCAGAAAGGAAAGGACAAAAAAGGATGTGGGATGGGGAGGGGGAGGGGCATGGCTAGGCAAACCTAAGGGCTGGGCTTGGATAGAAGGCGGAACTAGGGGAGGAGTATCTGGGTGTGACCTGTGGAAAGGCCAGGGGGAGTAGTTGGGGGTAGAACTGTGAGAAAGCTGGGGGAGGATCTGCGGGAGAGGTTGGAGAAGGCGGAGCTGTGGGGAAGCTAAGGAGGATGAGCTGGCGGGGGGTGGGGGGTGGGGGGGGTGGAACCGTGAGGAGAGTGGGGCGGAGCTGGCAGGGATGTACCTTTGGGCACTGGGAACTGTGTGGCAGGTGGTTCAGGTGGCTTTGCCCACTCAATGGCCAAGGCCAGGCAGTGCCCCCCCCTTTTTAATATCTTTATTAATTTCAGAGAGAGGAAGGGAGAGAGAGAGAGGGAGAGAGAGAGAGAAACATCAATGATAAGAGAATCATTGATCTGCTGCCTCCTGCATGCCCCTCACTGGGGATGGAGCCCGCAACAGGGCATGTGCCCTGACCAGGAATCGAACCAGGATCTCCTGGATCATAGGTCGATGCACAACTACTGAGCCACGCAGCCCGGGCTAGGCAGTGCCCTTTTGATTACCATGACATCTGCCCTCAGTCTGTGCTGCACCCATAGGCATGAGTCAAAGTGGCAGTCCAGGTCCTCAATGACCTCAGAATGGACCCAGAGGTCCTGAGGGACAGGGAGGTCTCAGATGCCAGGACAACTAGACTGAGCCCTGCACTTAAGGGCTGAACACCCAGGCCAGCTCTGCTTTCTGCGAGCTCCTCCACCCTCCCACCTACCTCACCCTGCCCCCTGGTAGTGCCAGTAGGGTCTTGAGGTAAGATCTTCATATTGCATTTTTTGTTGCAGGTGAGAAGAAAAATCCCCACTCTGTTTCCTGCTGCCCCTCAGAGATGACATGTCTCAAACAAAGCCATCTTCCCTATCAGCTGTTTCTTCTCTTCTAGCTCTCAGTTACGGGCTCAACTCTCTCAGTGCCACCACACTGGATCCCTCGTGTCCACTGACCCTTGCTCTTCCTCGCTTTTATGAGACCAAGTAAGTCCCATGTTCTTTCCTCTAAAATGCCTGATCAGAGTAAGTGCTACTCTTTCTCATCCCCACTGCTAACTCCCTGAGTTCAGGCTTCTTGCTCTGGTGCCAGTGCTATTACCTGAGTCTCCCCACGGGCCTGGACAACCTTGTCTTTCTTCCTCCAGTGGGTCTTCCAAGGTGCCATCAAACTTCACACCTGTCTTCATCGACCCCTGACTGGAAATCCTGTAGAGTTCTCTCTTATTTAAGCCCAAACACCTG
Organism: Miniopterus natalensis; assembly: GCF_054644295.1. NCBI lineage: Eukaryota > Metazoa > Chordata > Mammalia > Chiroptera > Miniopteridae > Miniopterus > Miniopterus natalensis. Next base: position 64,403,076 of record NC_142103.1, read on the forward strand.
GGGACCGTGAAAGGGCCTTCCAGTTGTCCCGGCTATCTCTCACCACCCAACACTCTGGGTCACCATGCTTCAGAGTCCTTGCACCCTGGGCACCCACACGCCTTCTACCAGGGCTCCACCTTTGGCTCCTGTGCTTCCCGAGGCCTGGAATGTCTGCCTCCTCCTGTCCTGGCAAACTCCTTTCCTTCCAGGTGCCACTTTAACATTCCCTTCTTTACCTCACACCCAAGCATCAAGTACTCTCATGTCCCAGTTCTGGTAGCATCCTATACTTTCCCACTTACCTTCTTCCCAGGGTTGTAACTCTTGCCTCTGAGAGTCTGGGCCTCCTCATGGGCTCCAAGTTCTTTGAAGACAAGACCTGTCTTACTGGTAATTCTGTAAACTGAGTGCTTGAGCCACAATAGTTGCTTAGTAAATGTTGAGTCAATAGAGGACTTCTTTCTCTTCCAGTGAGCTACTCTATTCCTGCAGAAGCTGGAGGTAACAAGAATGCTGGCCATGAGGTGAGGGGCAGAGGGTACCTTCACAGGATTTAGGCCTCAGAGCTGCAAGGGGTTTTAATAATCACCAAGTCCAACTCCACCTACGCTGGCCTCTCTTCCTTAGATCCTCACCCCAAGAATGGTTTCCAGATGCTGCTGAGCACCCCAGAACCTCACGTAGGGGTTTCAAGACATGAAAGAGGGTGCCCTGAATGGCCAACTTGTGGTGTTCCTCCCAAATCTTGTTTGAAGAAATAGAACTTATCCAAAGAGCTAGAGACTTACACTCTAAGGCTGCTGGCAGGGTACAGTGACGGCACTACAGAAAGATTCCCTTTTCTGACACTCAAGTGTATGCTGAGAACAGAGTGTATGATATCTCCCTAGGAGAGCAAAATAGTAAAGGTGATGAGTGTGGTCTGATGAAGGGGAAGTCCAAGGGTAGTGGCCACAAGGTCAATTCCATGTTGGGTGGGTAGGCCCAGGAAGAGTCGCCTGGCCATGTTGCAGGTAGGGGTGTGATGGTACTTGGCTGCCCCTGTAAAAGGTACCCAGTTGCAACTCAATCTTGATTTTCAGTACAAATAAAAAGTTGGCACAGAACTTCAAAATCTGATTTTTGACCGACAGGTGACATTCTTTTCACCAGCTGCTACCCATTCCCCCTCATGAACAAATCCTGGCAGGGACAGGCCCTCACTCCCTTCATCTCTGGTCATCTTGGCAGGCAGGTCAGCCTTCACCTCCCAGAGCCATCCCCCTCCTGCTTTCCACTGCTTGGCCTTCCACAGGTGCTCTGGAGAGGACATCAGGGCCTTCTTGGGACTTCTCCTGCTCCCTCCCAGTCACCGTGCCTCTGTTGCCCCCCACTGCCCCTACTACAAAGCTCCCTGCCTCCCAGAGCAGGATAGAGGTTCTTCCTCAAGCTCCGCTTCTTCCCCAGCCTGCAATTCCATCCGCATAACTCACCCCGTCTTCCTTTTAGGAAGTCCTTGCCATTTCTACCATTGCTCTTTGAGGGGAATGTGCCCATGAACACAGCCACCTCTTTAGAGCTCAGGGTACCTTTCAAAAGTCAACCTTCCTTTCTTGTCCCCCCGGTGGCACCCTGCAGAAATCCCTGTCCCCCATGGCCCTCTGAGCACTTTACTTTGCAGTTTGCTGTTCCTCTTCACCCCATTGTGTGTGATTCTTTGACTCTGAAGCCCTGAGAGGGTTCCAGTTTGCTCTTTCCACAGGTTTATGTGGCACCACCAGGCTCGGATCTGCTTGACCCAAATTCCTGGTTTCCTTCCTCTACTTCTCAGCATGTCCTATTTCTTCTGAGAACTGCCTGTTGGCCCATCCTTCTATTGAGCTGCTTGTCCTTTTTGTGTCAAGTTATGGACACACATTGTGAAATTAAGGTGTTAATCTCACCTTGGTGGGTTCTGTCAGATTCCTCCTCCTGCCTCTCGGGGACTTATTTTCTTCTTCTTGGCGGCCTGCTTTGGACCCAGTATTCACCTAAACTCTCCAAATTGTAAGCGACCCCACAGGTCAGAGTCTGTTCCACTGCCCCTCCCTCTGGAGGCTGCCTGTCACCTTGGGTAAAAGGTCCCCTGAGAGAAGGTGCCCTTGGGTCCAGTACTCTGCCTGTGAGAAAGAGATCTTTGTCTCTAATTCACTTGATCACTGCTTGGCCTTAGGTTGGGGCCCTGGACTGATGCAGAAAGGCCCGGGGCAGCCTTGCCACTGTGGGAAGACAGCAAGCCTCATTTCTTCCTCCCCAACTCTCCCATTTGGACTCCCCAGCCTTCTACCTGTTTCCAATATGCACACTTCCTGCCTCCGCCTTCCTCTCTTTCCCTTAGGCAGCTCTGGTTGGCTGTGTCTCTCTCTGCACAGCCCAGAATGAGTGGTCCAACCTGACAGCAGTACTTAATTCTGGTTTTGTCTTCCTGGCACTCCAAGGCCATGGAAAGAAACTACACTACAGGGATTCTGCAGATATAGACAGGTGAGTTGGACTCCCTGGTTAGGTGTGGGGCCTGCTCATAGAACATGGCACAACAGAGTTGGAACCTTGGGAGTTTCTGTGAACTTCTGCCCTCCCCCTTACATTCATATTACAAATTGTTATATTAACTTTAATTGGGGGGGGGGGGACACTTGTTTCCATCATTCCTGGTCTCTAGGTCTACATGTTCTTTACTGTCCTCAATCTCTGAGCAAATAAACCATGACCTTCACTCCAGGCCCTCTTTATCTTGTGGGTGGGCTTACAAACATGCTGTGGCCCAGCAGATGTGCTGCCCAGTTGCTGTGTTTATGAGATTCCAGTACAGGGGACCTGGATCGTGTGTTGCCATCCCATAACTATGGTTATGGGTCGCTAACGGGTAGGCTAATGGGCCCTGTGCAGAAGACTTATTCAGCTGACTCCTGACTATCTGCATGCTCACTGTGGCCACTATGGAAAGGACAGAAAGTGCATGAAGAATCAGGTCAAAGGATGCGCGTGGGGCCTTACCCAGAGGCAAGAATATTCACAATCTAGGTGTATTCTCCCAGATCTTTTTCTATGCATTTTCTCTTTACCCAGTTGAGTTCATGCAGCATTACCATTTTGCCTTATTTCTGAAAGATTCTTCAGAAGGCATCTCACTAAGCTCAGCACCTCATTCTGAAGTATATTGGATGCAAGGCTCTCCCTGCACAAGCACTGAAATTCTCAGGACTGGCCCAGTATACCTTGGACCCAGTGACATCCTCTGCTCAGAAACTTCCTTAAGCATACATGAAGACAGTTTATTGAGTCTCCCAACTCAATGTCAGGTTGGGCACTGAGTTTCCCCAACCTCCAACTGTCTGGGTTGCTCATTTCCTAGTGTTCAGTCTCCTAGTACATAGCTGGAGGTCCCTTTGGGAAGGGCTGGGAGATTATTCCAGTGTCTTCCTGCCACGGTGCTGCAGGGTCCTCCCTGGAGTCCCAGGCACCCTGGTTCCAGGTCTGAAAGCTGGCTCAATGGCAGAAACTTGGCAAGGCATCATGGCTTGTTTTGTGGGGTAGCTGCCCTCAGCCCCCTGTTGTCTCTTTTTTCTCTTTTAGGTTTCCATTGTAGGCTGTACCTTGGTCAGTTGCCCATCCATTGTACCCCCAGGGAGGCCATGCTGTATTGACCACCACCACCTCTCTATGTATTCATCATCATGGGCCTCTGGCTTATTCCCTTCAGTGCCTCCCCGAGACATTGATTGCAGTTTCTGGGGAGGGGAGATGTAGTTCCTTTGCTCCCTTACCAGGCCCTGCACACCCTGCCTGTGTTGTGTGGTGACTTCACTCTGGTTGGGTTTTGCCTGGCAATAGGCTGCCCCTCTTCCTGGTTTTCCTGGGACTGTCCAGGTTGTAGCACTGTCAGTCCCTCAGCAAATCAGAATGGTTAGTCACTCTGCCTCCAGGGATGAGGGGCACCTGCGGGGAAAGATGTGTGCCATTTTTTGCTCCCTCAGACATTGGGTGGGTGCACCAGCTCTTTATGGGGAGGGGTGGGCTGCTGATACAGACTCAGACCTTTCAGAGAAATCTGGGGATCCAGATCTTCTCTGGCCTTTGCTCAGATCCCCTGTTCCTTGTGTCAGGGATGTAGTTTTTCCCAAGGCGGTTTCTGCTGTTGGGATGGCAGACCTGCCTTGGTTGAATGTTCAACCGTCTTTGATGTCCTTGAAGTTCAGCCACTCCAGTCAAATCCTGGCTTTGACCTTTGTCCACTGCCTGAGATGGAGACTACTTTGTAAGCTATGGAGGAGACTCTGGGGGTTCTCCCTTAGTTTCCACTTTGTAAGTCACCCTAAGCTTCTCAGCCCCCTTCAGAAGCACAGAAGTCACCTCCATCCATTCACATATGTTGCACATGCCTGTATCTTCTCATTTACCAGGAAATTCCTCTCCACCTGCAAGTCCAGTGAAAATTCTAGCCACTGGGTTGTCGCCTTGTGTTGGAGCTGTCTGCACATCACTTTCCTCCAGGATGTGGTCCTCATTTCAAAGGAGGTGGGTGAGGTGCAATCGTGTACCAAGACCCTATCTTACCACTGTTTTTTTTAGACCATTCTAGAACCAATCATCTTAGATTGGGTCTTTCAGGAAGCTGATGCTGAGAGGGAGTTAGGAGTCCAAAGGCTGACTGGGGACTAACATCCACTAAGGGAGCAGGGAGGGAGCAGGCTTTCTTTTCACCCTGTGATGTTGACCTGACAGTCTCTACCAGCCCCTCAGGGAGCCACAGAACCAGGGTCATTATCAGAGGCCTGCACTGGGCCCAGGGGTCAGGCCCTCATTGTGTCTGAGTCCTTGCACTCCATATTGATGGAATAGGTGAACCAACACCTGGGATTGGTGCCCCAGGAATGGGTCTGTGCTAAGTAGCACACATAAGGCAGCAGCTGCATTTGCATGGGCAGAACCTGCTCCACCCTGTGGCAGGCCTCTTGTGCATCAGGCAATTGCTGGGCCAAGAAGTGGATGTTTTTCCAGGGCATTTGCTAACCAGGCATCCCTGTAAGTGAGCCTGAAGGGAGAGGGCAGATATTGGTATACAACGTAAAAAAAAGCAGATTAAAGTTAGAAGATACCCGCTCTGTGAGTTTTCTTGATGGTACAGGTACACAAGTGCACACTCCGCTTTACATTACTCAGTGCTGGGAGAGTGCACCTTCCAGGCAGACCTGTAAACCATGGACTGTGAAACGAGGAGGAATGAGGTTAGGTGAATATGTAGATGAAGGAACTGCTGGCTCAGGGCAAGAGGCTGCAGAAATCTTCAGAGAAGAGGGCCTTTTGAACAGGGTATTGAAAGTCAAAAGGGTCTCCTTAGGTGGGAAATTGGAGAAGGGCCTCCTGAAAGGACCAGATATGTTCAGGGAACTGAGAAGTTTCATCGCTGGAGCAGATGAGTTTGTGGAGTGAGGTGATGGGAGTTGCGGCTGGGAAACTAGACTTGGTCCACCTGGTAGAGGCCACTGTTAGGAGTCTGGGCTGTGTTGTGGGTGCAGCTGGCCAACACTCTCACTTACCTTTTTTTATCCTCACTTGAGGATATGTTCATTGACTTTAGAGAGAGAGGGAGAGGGAGAGGGAGAGGGAGAGGGAGAGGGAGAGGGAGAGGGAGAGGGAGAGGGAGAGGGAGAGGGAGAGGGAGAGGGAGAGGGAGAGGGAGAGGGAGAGGGAGAGGGAGAGGGAGAGGGAGAGGGAGAGGGAGAGGGAGAGGGAGAGGGAGAGGGAGAGGGAGAGGGAGAGGGAGAGGGAGAGGGAGAGGGAGAGGGAGAGGGAGAAACATCGGTGTGAGAGAAAAATATTGATTGGTTGCCTCCCATACGCACCTTGACCGGGAATCAAACCCACAACTTGAGTATGTGCCTTGACCAGGAATTGAGTCAGCAACCTCTGAGTGTATGAGATGATGTTCCAATCAACTGAGCCACCCAGCCAGGGCCCTCACTTGCCATTTTAATGGTAAGCTTTTGCTTCTCTCTCAGAGAAGAATGCATTTGGTACAGTCAGTCATTTGACAGAACTTTTCATGCTTCCAATGGGCCAGGCAACATGTAGAGATCGGGCACACAAGTGAATATGATGCAGCCCTGTGTGGCCCAGGAGCAGCCTTCCACGGATGAACAGTGATTCCAACAGCATGCACCTATTCTTGCTGATCTGAACAAACAGGCCTTTTTTGGAGGCTGCCTCATTCTCCTGGTTTGTGATGAGGTTTCCAATTTTTGTTCCTGACTTTAGAAGGAAATATGGAGTTGATATTAGGTCTTTGGGTTCTGAGGATTATTGTAGGGAGTGGGTGTTTTGAGGGACAGATCATCTTGGCCCCCACCAGAAAGTTTATTTGCCCTCTGTGGAACCCCAAGTTGTCCAGACTGAGCAGAGTGGATGCTGATGAACAAGAGAAAGAAGGCACGATGTGGGTTTGCCCCAGCTGGCTCTCAGATGGCCTGAGCTGTAACAGTGTCCAGGAATGGGAGGGGTTTGGCAGTGGGGGTCCCTGGCTCACTATCTGAACATGCTGCTTTTGAAGGAGGGTAGGTGGTAAAGACAAGATGATGAGGAAGTCTCCTTGGCATGTTCTTTCACCCAACTAGAGTATTTCCCAAAATGATACTTCAGGAAGCTTTAAGAAAGGAGCCCTCTGTGTGTATGAAATGACACTAGGGTTGGACAACAGCACTGTGTTGCTTGCTCATTGTGCCATCTCCTGGCTGATTCACCTAACTTCACTTTCAATTAAGGTAGGTGATCAGAGGCTTGATCAGTGAGTAGCTTCCATAGCAGAAAGCTCCTTGCAGTGCTTGGGGGGAGGGGGGAGTGTAAAAATGAGGTGCTAAGATGAATATGTTGACAAGTTGTGCAATATCTCTTCTCTCCTTTCCCTCCTCTGATCATTTCTGCCTCTTCATCTTTCTAATTTTCCCAAAGCATAGAGATGGCAAATACAGAATGATAGATATTAAAACAAAAAGATTTCTAAAACTCATTACCCAGTTTGCATTTTCCTTGGGAAGGGCTTATACTAGGAGCCCAGGCATTGGCACAGGAGTCTGTTGTTTGAATCTCACGGGCCCATAATGTTGGAAGTGCTCCCCTTTTTGAGTGGACCTGTCTGTGTAGCTCATAAGCTGGACCAATGCATCGGGCACAAAGTGAGGTGGGGACAGGGGATGCATGGCTATGAGATAGTGGAATGAAGAGATCCAGAACCTGAGTTTTGGGGCCCAGGTACCTGGGTTTGGATGTCAGCTTTTCTCTTCTTATTGGCCTTGGCACTTACTATCTCCATGTTTCTCTGTTCTTTCTTATAAATCAGGTGGCACAAATACCATACACATCATGGGGCAGTTGCTAGAGCATACTGGTTCCCAGGTTTTGTAAATTTCAGTTTTTCTACAGTGTTCAAGTGACTATGATGTGATCACGGCAAGAGTCATTTATTCTCTTTGGATGATCTCAGATATGCAAAATAAAAAACGAGATGATTGGTCTAAACGAGTGATTCTCAAACCTTTTTGCTCATGGAATATCTTGGTCTGGCTGTAGGTTCAATCTCCCAAACAGATCAAGGGCAGGCTGCTCAGCTGAAGCAAAGCCCGATCCCCACACCCCATCCCATCTCTTCATGGCCCATTCCTCATAGAAGCCCATAAAGCATGTCACATGAGACAATTTGAAAACCAGTGCTCTAGATACATGGTTCTCAAACTTTAAGTGCATTCAGATCCTTCAGTGATCTTGTCAAATGCAGCTCTGGTTCAGAAGTTCTGGGATAGACTTGAGATTTTGCATTTCTAACCACATCCAGGTGGCTGGTCCATGGATAGTGTTTTTGGAAAACAAGGGTCTGCTCTCATAATGCTTTTTACCTTTCACAGCCTTTGATTTTGAGTTCTTTACTTACTGACATTCTGATTATATTATAAATTGAAAATTTGTGTAGCATAAATGTTTCTATTAAGGGCAAAATCCTTCTGGGATGTGAGAGAGACAGCAAGTATTTGTTTCTCTCCCAACTCTGAGTGCATGAAGCATCTGTAAAATATTTTGTAAAGAGGACAATTTAGGTTAAGAACTGTTGAATTATTCATGCAGTTAACAAGAGTTGCACTTTGGTTTGGTTGCAGTCTGGATCCTAAGGAGATCTAATTATGAGAGAGATAATGGGCACTTTTGCAAGGAAGTTTCTGGCAGAAACAAGTGTGACCTGGCCAAGGCCTGCCTCCATGCTCTAAGTCTAAGTGAAGGTTTATAATTGTAGACAGCTGACATCTGGCATCAATGTGCTTTCTTGATTATCTTAATGAAGTGGCATCTAGAAAGGAGCCTTCATGTAAATAGCCTCCATCTTTTCTATCTAATGCTGAGTTGAGTGCCCCAAATTCAATGTTGGTAGAGTGCTCTGTCTTCTGCATTTTTTGCTGAAACATCTCTTGTGTGTGTCCAGAAGACCAGCTGCTGCTTTTACAGATTATACGGCTTTGCTCATTAGTCTGGTTCAGTTCAGTAATGTCATGGTTAAGATGGGGAGCCTACTTTAACTGGAAGACAAAGAACCCAGTTGCTACAGTGACCAATGTGTTTAAATGTCACTTGTCCTATATGGAATATTACATAATAGCTGAGTGTTCTTTGTGGCTTTGTCCCAGTTCTTCATTAAGAAGGATGAAAGTCTTCCCATGGGAGCAGAGGTAGTACATGCACCATCTGAGAAAGGGAGGGAAGATCAAATACCAGGTAGGTGGAATCCAAACACTTGGGGGCCTTTTGTACTCAATTGGTGAGGAGAATATTGTAGTAGATTGCCGGGGTCCAGCCCCATCGGTCCAGGGGTCCCCAAAGGTGTGGACAGCTTCGGCGAAGAATGACGGAAGTATACGAAGACAGCTTTCAGAGCTTCAGGAGAATCAGCTTCTTTTTTATTGCCTTGTTACAACTGTATTTATACTATTTGATTTTATTGCTGGTTAAACAACATGACATCATGCTTTGTTCCGGTTTCTGTTTTGGCCTTTCACAGTTAATGAATATACCTTCTTATTTGACCTTTGCTAAAGAATTTACATCTGTTCAGGTATGTTAATTTTTAGTCTTACCTATTGTTTACATTTCTATAGGCTAGTCTACAGGTTACTATCTAGTTTGTTATTTATATTCTGAAGTTACTATTTTATTGCTCTACCACATAGCTAAAAGGAAAATAACTAAGCCAGCTTTTCTTATGTAAAGGTTATGCAAGTCCTAAGTAAGGGTTATGTAGCTTGCACGTGATTGTTTTTAGCTATGGTGATTGACAGCCTGTCTGGCACCTAGCCTTAGTCTCTCCTTTTACATTCCCTGCAGCAGTTCGTCCTCATTGTAATATTCTGTGTATGATTATTCTGTGTATGATAAGGGTTCAGGTGTAGATTGAAATAATCTCTTTCCTAGACTGCTCTTTCCTTGTGGGGATTCCCAGAGTTTTCCATTAATATAAACATCCCCCAGTAATACATTCCTTAGTGGGAACTCACTGGTGGACTCCCTATGGATTGCCCTGCACAGGCGAATCAACAGGGGCCTGGACCCAGGTGGGGAACTTCCTGTGGTAGTGGGCCTAACAAGTCCTAAACTTTCTGCTGACAGTCTGAGTTCCTTATAAGCGGCACATGATTTTCCTGTACTCCTTGGGGCTTTTACTGAACCATTGTTTTTTCCAGTTCCATCCGACTCCCCTTGCTAGGGAAAAGTTTCCAGCTAGGGCAATGCCCTTTTCTGGTGCAGTGACTCGGGTAAGGACACAGCGTTAGAAAGGGGAACAAGCATGGGAAGAAGGATATGCCATACACCAAGTCCCATGGAGCATTGGCTGTACAAATGTCTCCTCCTTGAAGGACTGTGTAAAGCAGCAAGGATGGAAGGGCTTCCTGCAGTAGATGTGTGTTCCAAGAGCTAGTCAATGGACTCATTTAGTATCAAGCATGTGAGGGACACAAAAGGAATGTGCTTAGTTTTTTCCTCCTCCGAAAGCTGACAGTCTGGTGACTAAGCCATCAATACCACCATCAGTGGCCATTGTTGACCTTCATTCCTTCCTTCCTTCCTTGAACTCTTCACTCTTCAGTGTTTGAGTACCTCCTTTGTACTGGGCATTAGGTCTATAAAGATGGAGAAAACAAGGAACTTTCTCACAGGCCACAGACAGGCAGAAAATGTGAGGGGCCTTAAGAAAGACACCAAAGTTTCTGGAATCTCTAAGGTGGGAGACATAACTTCTGGCTGGGGGTAGTGGGGCTGGGGCTGTGGAGCTCAGTGTGGGGGGAGGCCTGATATTGAGTACAGTGAATTCCTGTCACTTCCTCCAAATATCCAGTTCACCACAGGTACATCTGGAGGGCCTGCAAGTGAGTCTCTCCTGGACAGCTTTTACAAAGCACAAAGATCTCTTTTCTCAGTCACCCCTCTCCCACTCAGTTCTCCACCCCTGGAATAAAATCAGCAGTGTAGAGGGACCACATATAGAATCCTTAGGGAAAAGTTTCTGGAATTATATCTTGTTCTGGTGTTTCCTGAGCTCTCTCAAAGCTGAGGTCATTGCTTACATGGCACAAGCAGATGTCTAATTCCTCTGCAGCCTCTCTGTTATCCCAGCCTTTACTGTAGCATAGCCATGCTTCCTAAAGCACAACTCTGCCCAGGGGTGGCCCTGGCTTGCAGTGCTTGACATTCAAGTGCCTAAACTCCTCTAGTCTCACTTTGCCCATCTGCCAAATGAGAATAATAAAAGCAGTCCTCAAGTCATGGAGTTAATACAAACACTGGATGGGCCCTGGCTCAGCCATAACTCTATAAGCTTCACAAGGCTGTAAGCATAACATAGCCTTGCTCAAGACAGCTGTTTCCTGCCTCTTCAGTCATAGTGGCCTCTTCCACTATGGGCCTGCTATGCTTCATGGCTTTCCAAAGGCACCATCTTTAAATTTTCATCCCTAATACTGAAGTTGAGAACTGTCAAATCTGGCATATACATTCATCTGGCATATACATTCATCTGGCATATACATTCATCTCCACACTTCGGACTTCTTTTGATGGATTCTCCAGAATGACCTGTGGTATCAAGAGTTTCCATCAAGTCTTCGGCTTGCCTCTGGGAATCTGTGTAGTCCAAGGCCATGTGACTTTAAAAATTGCATACCTCTTTACTTTGCTGCCAATCACTTCTATATACATCTTTCTGCTAGGATAGAGTAGGGCTTGGAGAGGAGCTGGTAGGAAGATGAGGGAGTATAAGTATCATCTGTAGTCACAGAGAATCTACCCTTTCTTTCCTCTCTCTCTTTCAGATATTTTGATGCTTGCTTGTGTCCTCTTCTCCCTCTTTTCTTTTCCCTTTCTGATAAAATTACATATTGGAGTACATCCTATTTGTAAAATGACTGTTATTCATATCAAATTAATCCTGTTATGTCCGAGAATCAGATCCCCTATGCGGTGGAAGGACAATCACTCCAGAGCCGATAATGTAACAGCAAAAGGGACTTTTATTCCAGCTAGCTGGGGTTCGGTCGTATCCAACGCAGTGGATTTCTCACTCGAACTCTGATCTAAATTTACAACAAGCTTATATAGGGTTGCAGTGAGCAAACAATCATTGTCCTTGCAAGGATTGTAAATTCTCCAGGAAGGGTGGGTTCAGGATGTTTCTCAACCACAGGCGCCTGAGGCTTGAGTGCACCTGGTATTTGTCAAACCCACCGGTTTAAGTTAATTCCTGGAACTGCCTCCACCCTCTGCAGTTTACTGAGTCACTCATGTATGCCTTTTGTCCTGCCCCGGGGCCTAGGGGCCTGCCTCTGTCTTGGTGGGTCCTCACAATCCCAAAGCAGTACAGTCAATTTCATTCTAAAATATCAACAAGACCACTGCTTTGAACTGCTTGTACATTAGTGAGAATTTCATGTTCTGAGCATTTCAACTATATGCAGAAAGTTAGTTTGGCACAGTTCCTGTGCATTGTCTTCATGGTAGTAAGCAAAGCTAACATTCCTGCAAGGCTTTTCAGTTCACAACATGCTTGCCCATGGCTCCTCGTTTTCGGGCTCCAGAAGAATGCCTCGCCGGGTCCTTTTCCTCATCCTTGTACCACATTGGATTCTCCCCAGTGTCCTGGGACTGTATTATCATTCTCTTCACTTTAGAGATAAAGCAGCTGAGATTCAGAGAAGGGAAGTGATTTACCTCAGCTTGCACAGTAAGTGACTGAGGCAGGACTCTACTCTGACTCTGACTATGGTCATCTGGTCCCTCTACCCACAGAGGGGAGGAGGTAGACTATGCTACCTAGAAGGCCCTTTCAAGCTCAAGAAACAGTTTAATACTTTTACTGTACCATTTGGGAACTCAGTCTTGACCAATTCAGAAGGTTGTCTTTCTCAATTCAGAAGCTGTATCTTCGGTTCCTGGATTGCTTGATTTGATTCTGTGCCTGCCCAGCCCATGGTTCAAGAAGCCTGCCCAGCCCATGTGGTTCAAGAAGCCTAACTCCTCTGAACTAGTTCCTCCTTCTGTACACTCAATGTCTATCTAACTTCATGTTAGATTCCTCACCTCAGCGATGGGAGAAAGACAGTTCATAGTGTGGATCCTTAAGTAGTGTCCCAGCTCAGGCTGTCATTCCATTCCTAGGTCACATGATGGTCACTCATTCCCAGGTGTTTCTGCACTCTGGTTATGTGGAATTCATTGTAATTTCCTATTTCCTTGCTTCTGCTTAGGTATTCTTTATTCTGCCTTGTTATCTGGGTCCCAAGATTTTTCTTAGTGTTTGTTTTCCCTTCTGTAACTCTCTGGATCAGACAGAGATGCACAGTGAGGCTAATGAAGTTTAAAATTAAGCCTCAGTATCACTGGCTTGCACAGGCCTGGAAGGGGCCATAACATTATAGTTTATGTAAATCATATGGTTTGTAAAATCTACAAAAGATTTTTTAGCTGAAGTTGGTTCAAGGTGCCTCTCTTTTCATTATGCTTTGTCCATCATTCTTGCTCTTGTGTTTGGTGGCAATGCAGTGGCCATGAGTGTATTGGGAATCTGGCTAAGGATATGTTAAATTGGGATACATTTAGTTTGGATTTGAAGAGACATATTTAAGGGGCTCACAACCAGTTCTGTACATGTTCATGTTATTACTAGGTGCTGTATGTTGAAATTGCTTTCAAGAATACTTCTTAATGTGCCAAAACACCCAGTATCAGGACAAGAAGTGCAAGACTGGGAAACACACTGTAATGTAACTGTGTTTTACAACAATAGGTGCCAGAAACATATTGGCAGTGAAGAAGAATCTAGGTTCACAATATATAGAGCCAGAAGCTAGTTTGTGGAAGTCTTCCAGTTGTAAATCATATATGTAAAATTGGCAAACACAAGTTCTCTCCTGTCAGGAATATACTTAGTGTGCAGTGTACACAATTATAAACACAACATAGATTTATACTAACATTGGATGGGGGTTATGTGAATGGCTTTCTTGAGAACTGCTGTGATTGTGAGGCACAGATGTATAGGAGGACTACAAACATTGTGTAGCATGCAGAAAAGAGTTAATGTAGCAAGCCTGAGACTGCTGTCTGTAGAAAGGCCTGCTTGTCAGTGTGGTCCTCTGCTGTGGTCCCCCAGTTAACCAAAAACTTATGAGACTGGCTCACTTGTGCTTAGACTGTTTTTGCAAATAATATGGTTTATGCTGAACCCCTGCTTTCCTTCTGGGAGTCTGGAATTTTGGTGCACACTAGGAAGAGAGTGACTATGTGATCAGCCCTCAGTAAAAACCATGCACATTGAGTCTGGGCTACCTCAGACAGAAACATCACACACATCACTGCATTTTCACTACTGAGGGAAGAGTGAGTTGTGCTTGGCCCCTTCTGGGAGAAAGAGAGCATAAGGAAGTCTGCAAATGGGTTCTTCCAGGCTCTCCCTGTGGCTTTTCCCTTTATGACCCATCTGTGTCCTTACTACATCACCATAATAAATCTTAGCTGTGAGTACAATATACTAAGTCTTGTGAGTCTCTAATTATGCAATATAAGAAAAACATGAATAATATATTACAGAGGTATCAGGTGGTTAATTAATGAAAATATGCTCTTATATAATTTTTACTGAATTTTGGGATGTCTAACATTTATTGACTTTTCAAATGTATACTCTATTGTATTTCTTTTCTCATTTTAAGTATTCACATTTGTTCTTAATTTTGTATTGGTAATTTTATACTCTTATTCTTAAAGAGGGTCCCAGGTGTTACAAGCTTCATTCCCCACAAAAGCTGAATTTGCTTCTGTCATGGACTCAAGACTTGCCACCTCTTGTTGATTTTGTTACAGGTGGGGAAATTAAAACCCAAAGGGGTAAGTGAAGCTTACTTGGCAAAACTGGAGCAGGATCCATGTCTTCCAACTCCCAATTTAATGCTCTTAATCCCTCCATTTCATAAAGTGTTTGAATAAATTTTCTGTAAACAATAGTCATGGTGCATTGCCCGTGCACTGGATGGCACTTAGAAGACTGAATTTCTAGTCTCTTCTCTTTCAGTAGATGGGTGATCTTGAATGAGTCCTTTCCTTTCTGGGGCACATCTTCCCCTTTGGTAAAACAGAAAGTCTGGACAAGATGGTTTTTAGGGACCTTTCTTTCTCTGATGTTCCCTGAGTTTGTCATTCCAGAAATGCTGAATCATACAGTCATAGTTGGAACTATTCATCTTCTTGTCCTTGGTTCTTCCCCATCTCTAAAAACATAAATAAAGTATCTACCTCTTCAGGTTGTGTGAAGTCCCTGGCACCATTCATGATAGAGCAAGTGATCAAAAGTGGCTTTCATCCTCTGTCCAATCAGGAGCAAATGTTTTTATGTATAATTTTCACTCTTCCCCTTTGGAATCAGAGAATCTTTTATCAGCAAACCTAAATTTTAAAAAGGAAAATGAAATATACATATTTCTCTTTTAAAACATGAAAATTAGAAGTATAATTTGCAAACAAAAAATGCACAAATATTAAATGAACAGATTAATGGATATTTTCAAAATTAACACACCAGTAACCAGCATTTATACTAAGAAATAGAATATTGCTAGAACTCCCTTATGCTTCTGTACAAATCACTACTTCTGTGAAAGGTAACCACTATTTTTGACTTGTAACATCTTTGATTGCTTTATGTAAATGGAATCCTACATTATGTAATTTTATTATTGTCTGGATTCTTACACTTAATATTGTTCATGAGATTCATCATGTTGTGATGTGAGCAGTATTTCCTTTATTCTCATTGCCATACAATGTTTCTTTATGATTATACTGTGATAGATCTATCCATTCCACTGTTTATGAAAATTGACGTGGTTTCTAGATTTTTGCTATTACAAATAAAGCTAATATGAACATCCTTGTATTATTTTCTTTGGTAAGTATATATTTCTATGGCATATATGTCTAGAGGTGGAAATGATGATTTATAGGATGTTTAATTTTACCAGATACTGCCAAATACTTCCTGTCATGGTTGTAGCATTTTACACTACCACCAGCAGTGTGTGAGTTCTAGTTACTCTCCATCCTTGGTAGCACACACTGTCACTTAGGTGGGTATGCAGGGGGATATTATTTTTGTTTATTTATTTACACAGAGCACACTTCTGAAGTGTATAATTTTATGACTTTGTACTAAAGCACAGCTTGTATTCTTCACTACAATCAAGATACAGAGGAGTTCCATCACCCCAAATTGCCTGGTTCTGCCTCTTTGTATTCCAACCCTCTACTATTCCCAAACTCTGACAGCCACTGGTCTAGTCTCCGACAGCCACTGGTCTAGTCCCCATCCCTACAGTTTTACCTTTTCCAGATTGTCAAGTAAATGGAATCATATGATATGTAGTCTTTTGCATCTGGCTTCTCTCACTTAGCAAAATGCCTTTGAGATTCATCCACGTGGTTGTGTGTATCAGTTATTTACTCCCTTTTATTTGTTGGTAGCAGTCCATTGCATGGATGAACCACATTCTGTTTATCTATTCACCACTTGGGGGACATTTGGTTTGTTTCCAGCTTTTCTCTATTATGAATAAAGTTATAAATATTTGCATAGAAGTTTTTTCATAAACATGTTTTCATTTCTCTTGACTAAATATCCAGGATCAGGATTGCTGGGTTACATGGTAAATAAATGTTTACTTTTATAAGAACCTGGCAAACTTTTGCATAGTGGCTGTACCATTTTGCATTCCCACCAGTGGTGTATGAGCATTCCAATTGTTCTACATCTGTGTCACCACTTGTTATTGCTAGTTTTTAAAAAATTTAGCCATTTTCAGGTGTGTAGTAGTATCTCATTGTGGTTTTAATTTGTATTTCTCTGATGATTAATAATGCTGAGCACCATTCTGTATGCTTATTTACCATCCATATAACTTCTTTGGTGAATTTTCTTTTCAGATCTTTTGCCCATTAAAAAATTGAGGTCATTTTCTTATTGCTAATTTTTTAAACTTTATTTTGAGATAATTACAGATTAGAGCTAGGTTGCCAAGTAATCTACAAGGAGGTTCACTCAGCCTCCCCCAATGTGAACTTCTTGCATAACTAGAATACAATGCTTAGGCCAGGAAATTGACATTGGTACAATCCACAGAGCTTATTCAGATTTTGCCAGTTATGCATGCAATTGTGTGTGTGGTGCGTGTGTGTGTTTCTATGAAGTTTTATCATGTGTAACTTCCACCATAGTCAAGGTACAGAACTGTATCATTACTGCATGATCATCACGCCTCATATGCACCCTTTTACAGCCTCCTCCACTTCCTATCCCACATCTCTTAACTTTGGAAAACACTATTTTGTTCTCCATCTCTATAATTTTGTTATTACAACAGTGTTATATACATGGAATAATGCTATAGTATGTAACTTTTGCCATTGGATTTTTTTTTTTTTACTGAGTTCATTCAAGTTGTTGCCTGTATCAGTAATTTGTTTCTTTTTATTGCTGGATAGTATTTTATAGTATGGAAGTACCATAACTTAACCATTCACACATTTTGGTAGTTTCACTTTTGGCTCTTACAAATAAAGCTGTTATGAACATTCATGTACAGGTTTCTGTAGTAACATAAGTTTTCATTTCTCTGTGATAAGTGTCCAAGAGTATAATTGCTGGGTCATTTGCTAAGTCCATTTTTAGTTTTTAAAGAAACTGCCAAACTATTTTCCAGAGTGGCTGTACCATTTTATAGATATTTTTTCAATGGTTTATTGATTTTTAGAGAGAGAGAAAGGGAAAGGGGGAGAGAGAAAGAGAAACATTAATATGAGAGCATAACATCGATAGGATACCTCCTGCATACCTCCTATCAGGGATTGAGCCCACAACCCAGGCATATGCCCTGACTAGGAATTGAACAAGCAACCCTTCAGTGCACAGGGTAAAGCCCAATCAACTGAGCCACACCAGACAGGGCCCATTTTATATTTTGACCACCAACAGATGTGATATCCATTTTCTGGGCATCTTCACTAACATTTGGTGTTGTCATAATTTTTTATTTTAGCCACTTTGATAGACTTGTTGTAATATCTCATTATGTTTTCATTTGCATTTCCTTGATGGCTAATGATATTGACTATCTTTTACGTGCTTATTTGCTATCTGTATATCCTCTTTGGTAAATGTCTCTTGATGTCCTTTGCCAGTGTTCTAATGGGATTTTTTTTCTATGTTGAGTTTTGAGAATACTTTATATATTTTAATTACAACTTTTTTGGGGGATATGTAATTTGCAAATTTTTCTCTCAGCCTATAAATTGTCTTTATCTCCTCTACAGGATCTTTCACAAAGAAGTTTTTAGATTTGATGAGCTATAATTTGTCAATTTTTAGTTTTATGGGTCATGATTTAAGTCAATTGGTCATCCTTGTGTAGATCTATTTCTGAGTTCTATAGTTTCATTGATCTGTGTGTCTATACCTTCTTCAGCACCACATTGTCTTGATTATTGTTATTGTTAAATTTGGAGAGTTCTTTATATATTTTGGATACAAGTCCTTCTTCAGATACAGTAGGTCCTCAAATAACATTATTTCATTCTACATCTTTCATTATAACATTTATGAGGTGCCATAGGAACTTAACTCTTGTTTATATCAGCTTGTGGTAAAATTTATTTCATTATATATCATTTAGCTTAAAGTAATAGAACCTATTGACATTGTTAAGTGAGGACTTGTTGTATATGATTTGCAGAGATTTTTTTCCCAGTTGGTAATTAGTCTTTCATTTTCTTAACAATGTCCTTTCTAGATATTTTTATTGATTTCCAGTATGGTCTGAGAACATACTTTTAATGATAGCTATTCTTTTTAAAATTTTTTATTGTTGACACTATTACAGATATCCCCATCCCCCCCCGTCCCCCCCTTTGCTCACCTCTACCCAGCTCTTGCCCTCCCTTCCTTCTGGCAATCACCACACTGTTGTCTGTATATATAGGTTATGCATATATGTTCTTTGGCTATTCTTTAAAATTTGTTGGGTTTTCTTTTTTAATGGCCCACAATATGGTAACCTTTATGACTGTTCCATGTGTAATTGAGAAGAATGTGTTGGGTAGAGGTTTTTTTGAAATGTGTCTGTTAGGTGAGGTTGGTTGAAGGTGCTGTTAGGTTATTTCCTCACTAATTTTTGTCTAAGTGTTCAATAATGTTACTGAGAGAGGAGTGTTGAAGTTTCCATTTGTAATTGTATACTATTTGTCTTTTTCTTCTTGAGGAGTTCCAGTTTTTACCTAATGTATTTTTAAGTTCTGCTAGGTGCACATACATTTAGAATGTTTATATCTTATTGGAAAGTTAATCTATTTATTATGTTCTTTATTTCTGATAATATTCTTTGTTTTCAAGTTTTTGTCTGATGTTACTATAGCTACTCTGGCACAATATTTTGTTATTTTTTTGTTTTAGACAGGTAGCTATCTTTTAGATCAATTAAGTATTAAGAACCAATATTTTTTTACTTTTATGTATTTCTTTTGAGCATTCTTGATTTATGTGTGAAGATGCATATTTTTTCTCTCTTTTTAATTTTAATGTTTCCTTATCTTTATTGTTGAGACTATTACAGATGTCCCTTTTGAACTCCACTGATTCCCTCCACCCCACATCCATCCCACCCCCAGGCTTTCCCCATACCAATGTCTATGTCCATGGGTTATGCTTATAAACATATAAGTTCTTTGATTAATCTCTACCAACCCACACCCCCCCCCCCCCCCTCCGCCTTCCCTCTGAGATCTCTCTGTTTGTTCCATGCTTCTATGTCTCTGGATTCACTTTGTTCATCAGTTTATTTTGTTTATTATATTCCACATATAAGTGAGATCATGTGGTACTTATCTTTCTCTGACTGGTTTATTTCACTTAGCATAATACTTTCTAGTTCCCTCCATGCTGTGCCAAAGGCTAAAAGGTCCTTCCTCTTTACAGCTGCATAGTATTCCATAGTGTAAATGTGCCACCGCTTTTTTATCCAATCATCTCCTGATGGATATTTGAGCTGTTTCTAAATCTTAGCTATTGTAAATTGTGCTGCTATGAACATAGGGGTGCATAAGTTCTTTCTGATTGGTGTTTGGGGTTCCTCGAAGTGGGATCACTGGGTCAAATGGCGGGTCAATTTTTAATCTTTTGAGGAAACTCCATACTGCTTTCCATAGTGGCTGCACCAGTCTGCATTCCCACCAGCAGGCACTAGGGTGCCCTTTTCCCCACACCTTCGCCAGCACTTGTAATTCATTGACTTGTTGATGGTAGCCATTCTGACAGGTGTGAAGTGATACCTCACTGTGGTTTTAATTTGCATCTCTCTGATGATTAGCGACCTTGAGCATTTTTTCATATGTTTCTTAGCCATTTGTATGTTTTCTTTGGAGAAGTGTCTATTTAGGTCCTTTGCCCATTTTTTAATTGGATTGTTTGTCTTCCTTTTGTTACGTTGTATAAGTTCCCTGTATATTTTGGATATTAACCCTTTATCAGATGTGTCATTGGTAAATATGTTCTTCCATCCAGTGGGCTCCCTTTTCATTTTGTTGATTTTTTTTTTTTTGCTGTGCAGAAGCTTTTTATTTTGATGCAGTACCATTTGTTTATTTTCTCCTTAGTTTCTCTTGCCCTGTAGATGTATTAGCAAACGAGTTGTGTGGGGAGCTGCTGTGGCCCCAGGCATGGAGGAGCTGCCTGGGTGAGCTGCAGATCTGCTCTCCTGCTCCCTGACCCAGACCTTGAGGCACCAAGGCAGTACTAACTTAGCTTGCAGCCAGAAATTCCCGAAAGGCTTATCAGGAAGTTGGTCCCAGCCTGTAGGGTCAAGGACAGTTAAGCCACATCCCAAGCCTAGGACTCAATCCTCCCCAAAAGTTCCCATTAGAAGCTGAGATAAAGATAGTTACCAAGGTCTGAGCTCATGCAGGTGGCAGAGTGTTTACTCTGAAAGAGCATTCATGCGGGCTTGAAGGAATGCGGGGCGGGGTGCTATTCAGCAAAATCAACAGTTTCTGTATAAATTGAGCTGAAAAAATAAACTCGGGGCTGCAGTCAAGAGCTGCAGTCCTCCAGATCCCATCTTTTTTGTGTCTGTCTTTTCTCAATCCTCACCCCTTCCTCAGGACTGTTCGACTTTGCTGGCGGGCTCCGGCAGCGTTGCTATGAGAGATGCCTGAGATTTTACTGCCTATGTTTTCCTTTAGGATTTTTATGGTTTCATGTTTTACATTTAAGTCTTTTATCCATTTTGAACTTACTCTTGTGTATGGTGTAAGTTGGTGGTCTAGTTTCATTTTTTTGCATGTATCTGTCCAATTTTCCCAGCATCATTTATTGAAAAGACTGTCTTTATTCCATTGTATGTTCTTGCCTCCTTTGTCATATATTAATTGACCATAATGGCATGGGTCAATTTCTGGGTCCTCTGTTCTATTCCGCTGACCATATGTCTGTTCTTGTGCCAGCACCAGGCTGTTTTGATTACAGTGGCTTTGTAGTATAACTTGATATTTGGTATTGTGATCCCTCCAACTTTGTTCTTCTTTCTCATGATTGTGGTGGCTAATCGGGATGTTTTTTGGTTCCATATAAATTTTCAAAAGGTTTGTTCTAGATCTGTGAAATATGCTGTTGGTATTGCATTGAATTTATATATTGCTTTGGGTAATACGGACATTTTAATGATGCTAATTCTTCCAATCCATGAACATGGTATATTTCCCATTTGTTTATATCTTTCTCTACTTTTTTCAGTATCTTGTAGTTTTCTGAGTAAAGGCCTTTTACATCTTTGGTTAAGTTTATTCCTAAGTATCTTATTTTTTGAGTTGCAATGGTAAATGGGATTCTTTTTCTAGTTTCTGTTTCTGAAAATTCATTATTGCTATATAAAAATGCCATCGATTTCTGGGTGTTAATTTTGTGTCCTGTTACCTTGCTGAATTCATTTACTAAATCTAGTATTTTTTTGGTGGAGTCTTTAGGATTCTCAATGTACAATATTGTATCATCTGCAAATAATGACAGTTTTGTTTCCTCCTTTCCAATTTGGATGTCTTTTATGTTTTCTTCTTGTCTGATTGCTGTGGCTGGGGCTTCCAGTACTAGGCTGAATAAAAGTGGTGAAAGTGGACACCCTTGTCTTGTTCTTGTTTTTGACCATTGAATGTTGATGTAGGCTGTAGGTTTGTCATATATGGCCTTTATTATGTTGAGGTATGATCCTTCTATTCCCATTTTGCTGAAAATTTTTATCAAAAATGGGTGTTGGATTTTATAGAGTGCTTTTTTTGCATCTGTTCATATGATCATGTGAGATATGATCATGTGATTTTTGTCTTTCAGTTTGTTTATGTGATGTATTGTGTTTATTGATTGGTGAATATTGTACCAGCCTTGCATCCCTGGAATAAATCCCACTTGGTAATGGTGTATGATCTTTTTAATATTTTGTTTGATCCAATTTGCTAATATTTTGTTGAGGATTTTAGCACCTATGTTCATCAGGGATATTGGTTTGTAATTCTCTTTATTTGTAGTGTCTGTATTTGGTTTTGGAATTAGGCTAATGCTGGTCTCATAAAAAGAGTTTGGAAGTATTCCTTCCTCTTGGAGTTTTTGAAATAGTTTTAGGAGGATAGGTGTTAATTCTTCTTTGAATGTTTGGTAAAACTCCCTTGTGAAGCCATCTGGGCCAGTGCTTTTGTGTGCTGGGAGACCTTTGATTACTGCTTCAACTTCACCAGCAGTTATCTGTCTATTTAGATTTTTTGACTCTTCCTAATTGAGTTTTGAAAGGTTGTATTTTTCTAGGAATTTGTCCATTTCATCCAGGTTGCCCAGCTTGGTGGCATATAGGTGTTGATAGTATTCTTTTACAATCCTTTGTATTTCTGTTTGGTCAGTTGATATTTCACCCCTTTTGTCTCTGATTTTGTTTATTTGGGTCCTCTCTCTTTGTTTCTTGATGAGTCTGGCTAAAGGTTCATCAATCTTGTTTATCTTTTCAAAGAACCAGCTCTTGGATTCATTGGTCTTTTGTATTGTTTTTTTAGTCTCTATGTCATTTATTTCTGCTCTAATCTTTATTATTTCTTTCCTTCCACTTACTCTGGGCTTTTCTTGTTGTTCTCTTTCTAAGTTTTTAAGTTGTAGGGTTAAAAGAGTCTATGAGAAGTTTTTCTTGTTTTTTGAGGTAGGCTTGTAGTGCTATGAACTTCCCTCTCAGGACTACTGTCATCTTGTTCCATAGATTTAGACTTGTTCTGTGTTCATTTTCATTTGTTTCCAGCAAGTTTTTTATTTCTTTCTGAATCTCTTTGCTTACTCATTCATTGTTTAAAAACATCCTTTTCAGCTTCCATGTGTTTAAATGTCTTTTAGTGTTTTTATTGTATTTGATTTCTAATTTCATGCCATCGTGATCAGAGACGATGCTTGACATGATTTCAATCTTCTTGAAATTATAGAGACTTATTTTCTCTCTTAACATGTGGTATATCTTTGAGAATGTCCCATGTGCACTTGAGAAGAATGTATATTCTGCAGCTTTGCGGTAGAATGTTCTGTAAATGTCTATTAAATCCATCTGATCTAGTGTGTCATTTAGGGTCACTGTTTCCTTCTTGAGTTTTTCTCTGGAAGACTTAGCCAGTGAAGTCAGTTGGGTGTTAAAGTCCCCAAGTATGACTATTGCTGTTGATTTCTCCCTTAAAATCCTCTAGAAGTTTTTTTAATAAATTTAAATGCTCCTATATTGGGTGCATATATGTTTTTCAGGGTTATATCCTTTTGTTGGATTGATCTCTTTAGTATTATGTAATGACCTTTCTTGTCTCTCCTTATGGTCTTCATTTTGAAGTCTATTTTGTCTGATATAAGTATTGCTACCCCATCTTTTTTTTTCATTTCCACCTAATATATTAGGTGGAAGATGCACATTCCAACCTAATGTATTACCTTAGCTTAAAAGACTTCTATAAGATTTCTTGTAGACTAGGATACTGGCTATGATTTTCATCATTATTTTCTGAGAAAATCTATTTCTGCTTCATTTTAAAAGTTAGCCTATGAAGATATAATTTACACACTGTACAATCCACCTTTTAAAGAATACACTTCAGTGATTTTTGGTGAATTTACAGACTTGTACAACCATCACCAAAATCCAATTTTAAAATCTTGCCATTACCCCAAAGACCCCTCATACCATAACTCAATCACCTTCTTACCCCTAACTCCAGGCAAGCACTAATCTACCTTCTATGCCTATATATTGTCCTTCTTTGGAATTTCACATAAATTGAATCGTATAATATTAAGTCTTTTGCATCTGGCTTCATTAACTTATCATGAGGTTCATCCATGTTGTACCATGTATAAGTTTTTTGTTCCTTTGTAATCCTTAATATATTCCATTGTATGGATGTACCAAATGTTGTTTATCTGTTTATTAATTGATGAAAATTTGAATTGTTTTCACTTTTTTGTTGTTGCAAATAATGCTTTTATGAATATTTGCTTACAAGTCTTTGTGTGGACATATTTTTATTTTACTTCTTACCTAGGAGTGAAATTGCTGGTTTACATGACAAATTTGTATTTCACGTTGATTTTTTTGTTTCAGTAAATTAAACTACTTTTAGAAGAAGTTAAATAGACTATTGAAGATGTAATATTTACATAATATTATTCATTATTAATTTTGTTCAAGGTGATAATTTTTTATTTTCATTTTTTTAATATATTTTTTAATTGATTTCAGAGAGAGAGAGAGAAACATCAATGATGAAAGAGAGTCATTGACTGACTGTCTCCGGCATGCCCCCTGCTGGGGATTGAGCCTGAAACCTGGGCATGTGCCCTAACAGGGAATCAAACCGTGATCTCCTGGATCATAAGTTGATGCTCAACTGCTGAGCCATGCTGACTAGGCAAGGTGATGGATTTTTTTAATGTAAAACTACTCTTGTATCATCAGATTATTATCTTTTATATCAGAACTACAGTGTGCTATGTTTTAAATTGTAGAGAACTGACTGCAGAACTGTTTTCCAAAGTTCTGTGCCATTTTATGTTGGCACCAGCAATGGCACCTTGAATTTTTAAAAGATTTTTTTCTGGATATAGAATTCTTGCTTGCATGGTTACTAATAAGAAATCAGATGAATTCTCATCTTTTTTCTCTATCTCTATGTAATAATGGTTCTTTTTTTTCCTCTGGCTGCTTTCAAGATTTCCTCTTATCTTTAACTTTCAGTATTTTGAATATCATATGCTGAGGGGTAATTTCTTGGGACTTGAACTTCTTGTATTTGTGCTTTGGTGCCTGTCATTTAATTTTGAGAAATTCTCACCCATATGTTTTTATAAAATAAAACTAAAATAATACCCCATCTTCTATTTTTGTTCTGGTATTCCAGTGGCACTTGTATTAGACTGTTTCATATTATCTTGGCTATTCTTTCAGTTATTTTTACTTTTTTTTAAATTTAATTTTTGTTTAAAATATTACAGATGTCCTTTTTTCTCCCCAATGACCCATTCCACCCCATCCTTCCCCCTCCCCAATCCCTCTCCTCACCATTGTCCGTATCCTTGGGTTGTGCATATATGCATATAAATTCTTTGGTTACTCTCTCCCCTCCACGCACCCTCTCTCCTCCATCCCTCTGACATTCGTCAGTCTCATCTATGCTTACATGTCATTGAATCTATTCTATTCATCAGTTTATTAAGTTCTTTAGATTCCACGTAAAAGCGAGATCATGTGATGTTTGCCTTTCGCTGCCTGGTTTATTTCACTTAGCATAATTTTCTCCAGGTCCATCCATACTGTCCCAAAGGGTACTAGATTCTTCTACTTTACAGCTGTGTAGTGTTCCAGAGTAAGGCTTTTTTTTTTTTGCTTTTTTTCTTTACCTCTAGGGAAGATAGGGGAAATCCATGGGATAGAGAATATCTTATCTCATCTGGCTAATGTTTCTCTTTCCAAGGTCTATATCTCAAAGCTCCATTTTTAGAGCTCTTTCTGATCAGTCCTGAAAGCACTCAGTAGAGTTCATGGAGAAAGAGTCTTCAAAAGAGCATGGACTTCCTCAATTTCTCAGGCACTCAAAGGCTTCACACCAGCCAACATTTTTTTTCACTGATATTTGTGGAGTATCTCCACTTGGTCATATTTTTGGTTTCATTGTGATACCTTTTCAACTAGTTTTGTTGTAGATGTTATTTTGGAATGTTTTGTTTTACTATTCTAACACTCTGTCTGCTTTAAGTGGGTGATTTGGGAAGGTAAAGAAAAAATATGCCACTGCTGTCACTTTCTCCTTAAAATCTTGTCTTATTATGAAAGATATTTTTTGCTAGGTATGAAATTCTAGTTTGAAATTTATTTTTTTTTCCTCTTTTTTTTTCAATTTTTTTTTGTTTAAAATATTACAGATGTCCCTTTTTCTCCCCAATGACCCATTCCACCCCATCCCATACCTCCCCTCCTCAGTCCCTCTTCCCACCATTGTCCGTGTTCTTGGGTTGTGCATATATGCATATAAACTATTTAGTTACTCTCTCCGCCTCCACCCACCCGCCCTCCTCCATGCCTCTGACATTCGTCAGTCTCATCTATGCTTCCATGTCATTGAATCTATTCTGTTCATCAGTTTATTAAGTTCTTTAGATTCCATGTATAAGCGAGATAATGCAATGTTTGTCTTTCTCTGCCTGGCTTATTTCACTTAGCATAATTTTCTCCAGGTCCATCCATACTGTCCCAAACGGTACGAGGTTCTTCTTCTTTACAGCTGCATAGTATTCCATGGTGTAAGTGTCCCACATCTTTTTTATCCACTCATCTACTGATGGACACTTGGCTGTTTCCAGATCTTAGCTATTGTAAACTGTGCTGCTATGAACATCGGGGTACATATATTCTTTCTGATTAATGTTTCAGGATTCTTAGGATACATTCCTAAGACTGGAATCACTGGGTCAAAAGGCAGTTCCATTTCTAATTTTTTGAGGAACCTCCATACTGTTTTCCATAGTGGTTGCACTTATCTGCATTCCCACCAGCAGTGTACTAGGGTTCCCCTTTCTCCACACCCTTTCCAGCACATGTCATTTGTTGATTTGTTGATAGTAGCCATTCTGGAAGGTGTGAAGTGATACCTCATTGTGGTTTTAATTTTCATCTCTCTGATGATTATTGATGTTGAGCATTTTCCCATGTGTCTCTTGACCATCTGTATCTCCTCTTTGGAGAAGTCTCTATTCAAGTCCTTTGCCTTTTTCTTAATTGGGTTGTTTGTCTTCCTCTTGCTGAGTTGTGTGAGGTCTTTGTACACTTTGGAAATTAGGCCCTTATCAGATACAACCTTGGCAAATATGTTTTCCCAGACCTTGGGGTTTCTTTGTATTTTGAGGCTGTTTTCTTTTGCTATGCAGAAGCTTTTTAGTTTGATGTAGTCCCATAGATTTATTTTTTCTTTTGTTTCTCTTGCCCTAGGAGATGTATCAGTGAAAGGTCCACTATGTGGGATGTCTGTGACTTTACTGCCTATGTTTTCTTCCAGGATTTTTATGGGTTCGTGACTTACATTTAAGTCTTTTATCCATTTTGAGTTCATTTTTGTGTATGGTGAAAATTGGTGGAATAGTTTTATTTTTTTGCATGTATTTGTCCAATTTTCCCAGCACCACTTATTGAAGAGACTGTCTTTACTCCACTGGACATTCTTGCCTACTTTGTCAAATATTAACTGACCATAATGGCATGGGTCTTTTTCTGGGGTCTGTTCTATTCCATTGATCTATATGCCTGTTGTTGTACCAATACCAGGCCGTTTTGATTACAAAGGCTTTGTAATACAGTTTGAAGTTCGATTATGTGATCCCTCTCACTCTGTTCTTTTTTCGCAAGATGACTGCAGCTTTTATTGTTCAATATAATTTTTGAAATGTTTATTATAGGTCTGTGAAATATGCTCTTGGTATTTTAATAGGAATTGCATTGAATTTATAAATTGCTTTGGGTAGTATGGACATTTTAATAATATTAATTCTTCCAATCCATGAGCATGGTATATTCTTCCACTTGTTTAAATCTTCCTCTATTTCTTTTTTCAGTGCCACGTAGTTTTCTGAGTACAGGTCTTTTACATTCTTGGTTAAGTTTATTCCTAGGTATCTTATTTTTTTAGTTGCAATGGTAAATGGTATTGCTTTTTTAGTTTCTCTCTCTGAAAGTTCATTGTTGGTGGATGAGAATGCAATTGATTTCCGGATGTTGATTTTGTATCCAGCTATCTTGCCAAATTCGTTTATAGAATCTAGTATTACTTTGATGGAGTCTTTAGGGTTTTCTATGTACAATATCATGTCATTTACAAATAATGTCAGTTTTACTTCCTCCTTTCCAATTTGGATAATTTTGTGTTTTCTTTCTGTCTGATGGCTGTGGCTAGAACTTT
The DNA here is from genome assembly GCF_054644295.1 of Miniopterus natalensis. NCBI lineage: Eukaryota > Metazoa > Chordata > Mammalia > Chiroptera > Miniopteridae > Miniopterus > Miniopterus natalensis. The sequence continues at coordinate 64,431,150 of NC_142103.1, forward strand.
CACTACTATGTTGAATAAGAGTGGTGAAAGTAGACATCCTTGTCTTGTTCCTGTTTTTAATGGAAATGGTTTTAGTTTTTGCCCATTGAGTATGATGTTGGCTGTAGGTCTATCATATATGGCCTTTATTATATTGAGGTATGATCCCTCTATTCCCACTTTGCTGAGAGGTTTTATCAGAAATGGGTGCTGGATTTTGTCCAATGCTTTTTCTGTGTCTATTGGTATGATCATATGATTTTTGTCCTTCATTTTGTTTATGTGATGTATCACATTTATTGATTTGCAGATGTTTTACCAGCCTTGCATCCCTAGAATAAATCTCACTTGGTCATGATGCATGATCTGTTCAATGTATTGCTGGATCCAGTTTGCTAGTATTTTAGTGAGGATATTAACATCTATGTTCATCAGGGATATTGGCCTGTAATTTTCTTTCTTTGCAGTGTCTTTATCTGGCTTTGGGATTAGGATGATGCTAGCCTCATAAAAAGACTTTGGGAGATTACCCTCCTCTTGAATTTTCTGGAATAGTTTGAATAGAATAGGAGTTAATTCTTTTTTGAATGTTTGATAAAAATTGCCTGTAAATCCATCTGGTCCAGGACTTTTGTTTGCTTGGAGTTTTTTTATTAATGCTTCATTTTCATTAGTTGTTATTGGCCTATTCAGGTTTTCTGCCTATTCTTGATTCAGCTTTGGAAGGTTGTATGCCTCTAGGAATTTGTCCATTTCCCCCATGTTGTCCAATTTGTTGGCATATAGTTGCTCATAATTTTTTCTTACAATCCTTTGTATTTCTGTTGGGCCAGTTATATCACCTCTTTCATTTCTGATTTTATTTATTTGGGTCCTCTCTCTTTGTTTCTTAGTTAGTCTGGCTAAAGGTGCATCAATCTTATTGATCTGTTCAAAGAACCAGCTCTTGGTTTCATTGATTTTTTGTATTTTTTTTTGGTCACTATGTCATTAATTTCTTCTCTGATCTTTATTATTTCCTTCCTTCTGCTACCTAGGGGCTTTTCTTGCTGTTCTAGTTCTAGTTCTTTTAGTTGTTGTGTTAGATAGTTCATTAGATATTTTTCTTGTTTCATGAGATAGGCCTGTAATGCTATGAATTTTCCTCTCAGAACTGCTTTTGACGTGTCCCATAGATTTGGGGTTGTTGTCTGTTCATTTTTGTTACTTTACATGAAGTTTTTGATTTCTTCCTTGATCTCATTGGCAACCCATTTATTATTAAATAACATGCTATTTAGCCTCCATTTGTTTGAATATTTTTGAATTTTTTGATGGTGGTTGATTTCTAGTTTCATGGCATTGTGATCTGAGAAGATGCTTGATATGATTTCAGTCTTCTTATATTTGTAGAGACTTGCTTTGTGCCCTAACATGTGGTCTATTTTTGAGAATGTTCCATGTGCACTTGAGAAGAAAGTTTGTTCTGCTCCTTTGGGGTGAAATGTTTTGCAAATATCAATTAAATCCATAAAATATAGTGAGTCATTTAAGGTCTGCGTTTCCCTGTTGATTTTTTGTCTTGATGATCTGTCCATTGCTGACAGTGGGGTGTCAAAGTCCCCAACTATGATTGTATTGCTGTCATTCTCCCCTTTTATGTCGCCCAAGAAATTTTTTCTATATTTAGGTGCTCCTATATTGGGTGCATAAATATGTATAAAAGTTATTTCCTCCTGTTGGATTGATCCCTTTAGTATTATGTAGTGACCATCTTTGTCTCTTGTTATGGTCTTTATTTTGAAGTCTGTTTTGTCAGAAATAAGAATTGGTACTCCAGCTTTCTTTTCCTTTCCATTTGCATGGAATATTTTACTCTATCCCTTCACTTTTAACCTGTGTGAGTTTTTTGCTCTCAAGTGGGTCTCTTGTAGACAGCATATATCTGGGTCCTGGTTTCTTATCCATTCAGCAACCTATATCTTTTGATTGGACTATTTATTCCCTTTACATTTAAGGTTACTATTGATATCAACTTATTTAATTCCATTTTCCCCCTTCATGCTGATGTACCTTTCTCTCACTATTCCTTCTTTTTCTTAAAGCAGTCCTTTTAGCATTTTTTGCAGTGCTGGTTTGGTGGAACTGAACTCCTTTAGCCTTTTTTTGTCTGGGAAGCTCTTTATTTCACATTTTATTTTAAATCATAGCCTTGCTGGCTAAAGCAATCTTGGTTGCATGTTCTTGCTTTTCATTACTTTGAGAACTTCATGGCCTGAAGAGTTTCTGTTGTGAAATCAGCTGTCAGCCTTACAGGGGTTTCCTTGTAGGACACTGCTTGTCTCTCTTTTTCAGCCCTTAATATTTCCTCTTTGTCCTTGACATTTGCCGTTTTAATTATGATGTGTCTTGGAGTGGGTCTCTTTGGGTCCCTATTGTTTGGAACCCTTTGTGCTTCCTGAACTTCTGTGGCTTTCTCCTTTGCCAGCCTAGGGAATTTTTCTATCATTATTTCCTCCAAATTCTTTATCCCTTGCTCTCTTTCCTCCCCGTCTGTTACTCCTGTAATGTGAATGTTGTTTCGCTTGACATTGTCCCAAAGCTCCCTTAGACTGTCCTCATCTTTTGAAGTGTTTTTTTGCTGCTCTGATTGAGTGATTTTTTTCTACCTTGTCTTCTAAGTCACTTATTCTATCCTCTGCTTCATTGAGCCTGCTTTTAATTCCTTCCAGTGTATTCTTGATATCAGATACAGCATTCTTTATTTCTGTCTGAGTTTTTTTATGGTATGTCTTTTTTCATGTTCTCACTTAGTTACTCAATCTTATCATCTAGTGTCTTCTTAGGTTCCTTGAACATCTTCATAATCAATACTCTGAACCCCGTTTCTGATAAATTGCTTAACTCCATCTCATCAAAGTCTTTTTCTGGTGATTTTTTTTTCTTTAATTTGGGGGTTGTTTCCTCGGCATTTTGGTACGTCTTAGTGTTTGTATCTATATATTAAATATATTTGCTGTCTCCCAGTCTTGTGGGATGAGATTTTTGTCTTGTGGGTCCAATGGATCCGGAGGTGTGTTTTCCTTATACTTCTGAGCTCTTTGCTCTAGGCGTGTCCCTCTTGTTGGTGTCCCTTTTGTGGTTTCTTTATTCTCCTATTGTGGTTGGTTCTAGATAGTTGTTGATCAGTTCTTGGGAGGACCCTCCTCTCAAGTTGACAAACTGTGTCTCAGCCCCAACCTTGTTCTGTAAGCTATTGTACGGGTGCTGGCAAGGCAGGACAATACACAACTAAACTTTCAGGAAACAAGAGGTAACTTACAAAATATCTTGACAGCACAATGAAAACAACCCACATGAAAATAGAACTGGGAGAGTGAAGGGAGAATATACACACAAAAAAATGCTTAAAAAAAAGAAAGAGAGAAAGAAAAGTAATATTTAGAGAGAGAGAGATGTATTTTGTTGTTAATACTGGTGAAAATTTAGAAAAAATAATAGATTAAAATGTAAAAAATAGGGAAGCTACTGGGAGATAACCAAAGCAGAGAAAAGATTCTGCAAGAAGGGCCAACAAAAAATTAAAGGATAGAATAGGAATTGGATAATAGTTGAAAATGAGAAAACAAAAATACAATAAAGAGAATAAGAGAAACTAACAAACAAAAAGACAGGAAGGCAGAAGGGAGGATAACAAAAGAACTAAAGAAAAGCAGAAAAAGAAAAAAGAAAAAGAAGAAAAAGTTATGCCAATGGATCGAGAGGAGAGAGAGGGATATAACCCAGGAAGGGAGGGAGTCTGGTAAGAGATTTGGTAGAAACTACAGAGGAAAGTTGTAAACTTGGTTATAATGATAGAGTCCCAGTCGTTAAGCAGGGATATCAAGAAAGTCTTGATAGTAGAAGCAAGGATAAAACAAAACAAAGCAAATAACCAAAACAAAACTAAAAACAAGCTAAGCAAGACAAAATTCTTTTATAAAAAAAGAGAAAAAAATTTAATAAAAAATGTTTCAAAAAAAATTTAAAAAATTATTATAAAATTTTGAAAAGAAGAAAAAGCTAATTTTCTCCTTTTTCTTTTCTTCCTAAGGAAAAAAGAGAAACAAACAAACAAACACACAAACAAAAACAAAAAAAAACCATAAACAAAACAAAACAAAACAAAACAAAACAGAAGAAAAATGATAGTCAATCAGGTGAGTTTCTTCTGGGCAACTTATTTTGTCTGAGGCTCACTGTTTTGTATGCTGATTTCAGTTCTCCTGGGAGGTAATTGTGTATCACCCAGTGTGAGGAGCCATCTACGTTTGGCTCTGGTGTCTTTAGGTAGATGGTTGATCTGTGGCTCTTTGTGAACCACCTCTTCTTGTCAACTATTTTGCAACCTTGTTGTTACCTGGTCTTACTCCAGAGTTTTCCGTAGAGTCTTTAGGGTGCAGGGTGGCTAGTACAGCTCAGGATATCACTCCCCTTACTTAGAGGTTTTGGTGTCAGGCACTCACCCTGTGGGAGTTAGTCTCTGCTCCACTGCCAGCTCCTCATTCCCTACCTTGTCCTCTGATTCTAGTTTCCCATGCTCTGTCCTGCTGCTTCAGATTGATTTCAGCCTGTTCCCTTTTCTATATGAGCCGTTTCTCCAGCCTGGGCTCAGTGGTTTCAATTAAGAAAACATTCTGGTGAGCCCTTTGCTTGCCTACCCTGCCCCCCGCAGGAGTTTTCAGCTTTTCCTCCAGTTCCCAAACAATAGTCCCTGAGAGTCTTATTCTTGTAATGTCCTCCTGTGAGCTGTTCTCCCTTTCCCCTCTGGACTGTGCCCTGTGGGTGTGTCTGGGGCTTCAGTGAGTGGGACCCTCCCTTTTCTTATTGGTGGTGGTGCTCCTGGCTCCCCTCCCCCTGCTCAGCTCTGTTTGGCTGGTTACACCAGGCCCACCCCTCAGACAGTCTACTGTGCAGACCCCAATCCCAGCTTCCACTGGTATGTTTCCGTAGTGCACACTGGGAAGGTGGGAGCCAGTTCCATGATCAGACTCTCAAATGCACAAAGCAACACAGGGGCAGAGATTCCGTTCCGCATGGTCTCGCTGCCCACGCACCAAGGCACCCTGAGGGAGGGGACCCAAAGTCAGCTCCAGTCAGCTCCCCGCACCACTGATCTCAGCAAAGCTGGGGCGGCTTCACACGCCACCACAGCGCCCCTCAGGGCTGGTCACAGATCCCAGCCTCTCTGTAGTAGGAGCTCAGGGCATGAGGGTTCCTCCCCTCCTTCATGCCACACAAATTCAGCGGTTTCTGAGGCTCAACACAATGCCCCACAGGGAGGCAGAGGGTCCCCTTTTGTGGCTGCTCAGCGCAGACCTCTGGTCCCTTACCATTTGGGCACTACAGACTTTGGGATAGCCTTCCCTATGGTCAGCACCCCGAGCATTAGATGCCGGTTGCAGCCGCCACTAGAAGCTTTGTTTCGTTAGGAAGGTGCCGTCCACCATTAGAGGCTTTGTTTCCTAGAAAGGTGCAGACCCCTCTGGGACTCACCTCTTCCCTGGGTCCCTCTGCCCTGTGTGCGGGGCGCTCCTTCCCCTCTCATCACTCTGTGTGTGAGATCCCCATTTTTGGATGCCTGTCCGCACTCCCAAGGGGAGGGAGCTTTGCAGCCTCCAAGCCTCCAGGCTTGGAGCCCAGCACAGGCTTCAGGGGGCCTCCCCGTTCCTACGGCCCCCCCTCTCCTACCGGACTCCGTGATGTTTCCTCAGTGCTCCCCACTTGCACTCCATCCACTCAGGTATGTTTCTCTGTTTTTTCCAAGCTGGATACGTAGGATTTTAAGAGTAAATCAAGTCCGTGGCTGGGAGCAGGGGAGCTCTGCTGTTTCTCACAGTGCTGCCATCTTCCCCCCAGTCATCACTCCCTGCTGATTTTTTGTCTGGAAGACCTATCCAGTCAATGGGGTGTTAAAGATCTCTAATATGACTGTATTGCTGTTAATCTCTCCCTTAAAGTGTTCCAGCAGTTATTTTTTATAAATTTAAGTGCTCTTTTGTTGAGTGCACATATGTTTATCAGAGTTATGTCCTCTTGCTGGATCAATCCCTTAGGTAATATTAGTAAACTTTCTTGTCTCTTCTTTTGGTCTTCATTTTGAAGTCTATTTTGTCAGATATGAGTATTGCTACCCCAGGTTGTGTGTGGGTTTTTTTGTTTGTTTTATTTTTATTTCCATTTGCCTGGCAAATTTTTTTCCATCCTCCACTCTCAGCCTCTGTGAGTCTTTTATTATGAGGCTGGTCTCTTGTAGACAGCATATATTTCAGTTATGTTTTCTTATCCATTCACCTACCTTATGCCTTTTAATTGGAGAATTAAACCTGTTTACTTTTGAGGGTATTATTTATAGGTACTTATCTATTGCCATTTTAATTCTTTAGGCTTATATGTTTCTCTCTCTCTATTTCTACTTCTTCTTATAGCAGTCCCTTTAACACTTCTGTCAGTGCTGGTTTGGTGGTGATATACTCCATTAGACTTTTTTTTTTTTTAAATCTGGAAAGTTCTTTGTTATATTAACTATTTTTTTATTGTTCAAAATATTACAGATGTCCCCTTTTCCCCTAATTACCCTTTCCATCCCATACTTACCCCCATCCTCAGTCCCTCACCACACTATTGTCTGTTTCCTTAGGTTATGCATATATGCATATAAATTCTTTGGTTAATCTCTTCCCACCCTTCCATCCCTGCACCTTCCTTCTGAGATTCGTCAGTCTGATCCATGTTACATTTCACTGAATCTATTTTGTTCATCAGTTTATTGAGTCCTTTAGAATCCACATATAAGTGAGATCATGTGGTGTTTGTCTTTCTCTGCCTGGCTAATTTCCCTTAGCCTAATATTCTCCAGGTTCATTCATCCTGTCCCAAAGGGTACGAGATCCTTCTTCTTTATAGCTGCATAGTATTCCATGGTGTAAATGTCCCACATCCTTTTATCCGCTCACTTACTGATGGGCACTTGGGCTGTTTCCAGATCTTAGCTATTGTAAATTGTTCTGTTATGAACATAGGGGTGCATATATATATTTTGGTTTTTGTGCATGTTACTGCATTTTTTACATAGTTAGAAGGTGTTTCCTTTATTAATCATGGTTGTGCTAAAAACGTTTTACATCTGTATTATGTACACCTTTCTATGTGTGTTCAGACAGTTCACTGCAAGTTTAAACAATTCAAAGAGAATTGAAATACTAAAACTACACTATTTTACACAGTCTTTGCTATGACCATCTACATATGTGTGAAATTCACATTATGTCATAGACTAATTCATGTATTAACTATCTGGAACTAATGGAAATAAATCTTTGTTATTAGACAGGTGAATTACTCTGTAAAATGTTCATAATTTCTGTTTAGTGTTATCTTCTAAAGCCATTTATTGAAAGAGTATGTTTGAACACTTATTATGTACTTTGGATTTTCATGAATTACATGTAGTTTGTGCTAAAAATCAGTGTTTCCAAGTACTCTATGTACACGACTTTCTAAGAGTGTATATATTTAGGTAGAGGTTTAAGCAATGCAAAACAAAACTCATTCAAACACTAAAAATAGGCTTTTCTCAAAAGACTTTGCAAGTAGCATGTATAAATATATTGTTTTTGGATTATTTCATAGAGCAATACATGAATTACAACTCTTTGGAATATATTTTAATCTTTGAAGTAATACACAGGTTTATCAGTGTGTAGAATGCTGATATCTTCTGTAAAGTATTTTACTTTATTTTTTTATTTTTTGTTCAAAATATTACAGATGTCCAATTTTCTCCTCATTGACCCTTTCCACTTCCTCCCTGCCACACTACCCAGTCCCTAAACACATTATTGTCTGTGTCACTGGGTTGTGCATATATGCACATAAATTCTTTGGTTAATTTCTCCCCATCGACCCACCTCCACCTTCCATCTGAGATTTATCCTTCTGATCCATGCTTCCATGTAATTGAATCTATTTTGTTCACCAGTCTAAGTTGTTTAGATTTCACATATAAGTGAGATCATGTGATGTTTTTCTTTCTCTGCCTGGCTTATTTTGCTTAGCATAATATTCTCCAGGTCCATCCATGCTGTCTCAAAGGATACGAGGTCCTTCCTGTTACATCTGCCTAGTATTCCATGGTGTAAATGTCCCAAAGCTTTTTTGTGCACTCACTTATTGATCGGCACTTTGGCTGTTTCCAGACCTTGCTACTGTAAATTTTGCTGATATGAACATAGAGGTGCATAGATTCTTTCTGATTAGTGCTTCAGGATTCTTAGGACATATTTCTAGAAGTGAGATAACTGGGTCAAAACCAGTTCCATTTTTAATTTTTTGAGGAATTTCCATACTGTTTTCTTTAGTGACTGCACCAGTCTGCATTCCCACCAGCAGTGTACCAGGGTTCCCCTTACTCCACATCCTCACCAGCACGTGTCATTTGTTCATTTGTTGATGTTAGCCATTCTGACAAGTGTGAAGTGATACTTCATTGTTGATTTAAATTGCGTCTTTCTGATGATTAGCAACATTGAGCATCTTTTCATATGTCTCTTGTACATCTCAATGTCCTCCTTGGAGAAATATCTGTTTGGTTCCTTTGCCCATTTTTAATTGGATTGCTTGTCTTCCTCTTGTTGAGTTGTATGAGTTCTTTGTACAGTTTGGAAATCAGCCCTTTATCAGATGCATCCTTGGCAAATACTCTCTCCCATACTGTGGGGTTCCTTTGTATTTTGAGGGTGATTTCTTTTGCTATCCACAAGCTTTTTAGTTTGATGTAGTTCTGTTTATTTTTTCCTGTGTTTCTCTTGACCTAGGAGAAGTATTGGTGAAAATTCCACTATGTGAAATGTCTGTGAATTTACTGCCTATGTTTTCCTCCAGGATTTTTATGGTTTCATGACTTACATTTAAGTCTTTTATTCATTTTGAGTTTATTTTTATGTATGGAGTAAGTTGGAGATCTAGTTTCATTTTTTTGCATGTAGCTGTCCAGTTTTCCCAGCACCAGTTATTGAAGACTGTCTTTACTCCATTGGATGCTCTTGCCTCCTTTGTCAAGTATTAACTGACAATAATGACTTGTGTCTATTTCTGGGGTCTTTGTACTGTTCCATTGATCTATATGTCTGTTGTTGTACCAATAGCAGGTTGTTTTGATTACAATGGCTTTGTAGTACAGTTTTATATCCGGTAAAGTGATCCCTCCCATTCTGTTCTTCTTTCTCAAGATGGCTGCAGCTATTCGGGGTCTTTTTTGGTTCCATATAATTTTTTGGACTGTTTGTACTAACTCTGTAAAATATGCTGTTGGTATTTTAATAGGAATTGCACTGAATCTATAGATGTCTTTGGGAAGTATGGACATTTTAATGATATTAATTCTTCCAATCCATGAACGTGGTATATTCTTTCACTTGTTTATAGCTTCCTCTATGCTTCTTTTCAGTGTCCTGTAGTTTTCTGAGTACAGGTCTTTTACTTTCTTGGTTAAGTTTATTCCTACATATCTTATTTTTTAGTTACAGTGGTAAATGGTATTGTTTTTTTCTTTTTTCTTTCTGAGAGTTTATTGTTGATGTATAAGAATGCCACTGATTCCTGGATGTTAATTTTGTATTCAGCTACCGTGTTGAATTCATCTATCAAATCTAGTAGCACTTTGGTAGATGATAGCTTTACCGGATAGAGTAGTCTTGGTTTTAGATCCTTGTTTTTTATTACCTTTAATACCTCATGCCATTCTCTTCTCTCCTGTTAGAGTTTCTGATGAGAATTCAGCTGACAGTCTTATGGGAGCTCCTTTGCAGGTAATGGATTGCATTCTCTTGTTGCCTTTAACATTCTATCTTTGCCTTTAATTTTTGGCATTTTAATTATGATATTTCTGGATGTGGGCCTCTTTGGGTTCTTCTTGCGTGAGACTGTGCCTTCTGAACCTGTCTAACTTTTCCCTTCACCAGTTTAGAAAAGTTTTCTGCCATTATTTTTTCAAAGAAATTCTCTCCCTTGCTTATTCTCTTCCCCTTCTGGAACTCTTATAATGAATATATTGTTACATTTCACGTTGTCCCACAGTTCCCTTAAAGTATCCTACTGTTTTTTAATTTTTTTCTCTAATTGAGTAACTTTTTCTACCTTATCTTCGAATTCACTGATACAATCCTCAACTTCCTTTTATTTGTTCTTTATTCCTTGTAATGGATTCTTTATTTCTTCTATGTCATTCTTAATTTCCTTCAAAGAGTCCATGTCTTTTCTCATGTTGTCGAGCATCCTTATGATCAGTATTCTGAACTCTATATCCGATAGATTCCTTTTCTCCATTTTATTTAGTTTTTTTTTCTGGAAAATTCTTTTTTTCTCTCATTTGAGGGTTTTTATTTTTTCTCCCCCCATTTTGGCTGCCTATTTGGGTTTGTTTCTATGTATTTAGGTAGATCTGCTAGGACTCTGTCTTTTTGGAGTGTCTTTAATGCAGGCCAATGTAGGACGTTGTTTGTGAGTGGCCTGAGTACCCTGTTTGGAGTTAACAACCCATGCTTCTTGTTCCCTCTGCTAGGCTTTCTTGTTGTTCCTTCTGCTGGGGCTGGGTGAATTTGGACTGGACCAAGATACCCACCAAAATCTGCTTTTCCAAGGACAGGTTCCATAAGCAGATTAAGCAAAGACTCAAAGCACCCAGAGGTCCACTTATTCCTGCAGGTTGATTGATCTGAGTCCCTTAATGAGCCTCAGGTTGTAGACCATAGCAAGGCCTGATGTCCACAGGGTCGGGCAAGAGACTTCCCAGTGGGTGGGGCAATTGCTTTCCCCCAGGCAAAAGCTGCCCAGCTGGCAAAGTTTTCCCTGAGAAACAGGTTCTCTGCTGTATGGGGGAATGATTCAGCACAGGAGTCCAGATGACTTCCCTCTGTGTTCTATCTTTAGAGCCTGTGTCCCTGGATTCTTCTCACACTGCTCTAGGCCACTCTGTCCTCCCTTTGCTGGACCCCAAGGTGACTTGGTGCACACAAAACTTTGTGCATTTACCCTTTAAGAAGATACCTGCATTTTCAGCCATCTCTCCCTGGCAGACAGAAACCCTGCTGCTTTTCTCAGCCAGATGTTATATGGGCACCTTTCTAGGTTCTGGTGCCTTTGGCTGGAAAGCTCAGCTTGGGATTCTCAGTGGAAACTCCCCAAAGCTGAGATATACCTCTGGAACTTCAGCTGTAGCCTATGGGAGCCCAGCCAATACTCTTGCCCCTCTGTACTTTCTGCCAGTCCTTGGTGATGAGGGTGCTCTCCAGCTCGTCTTCAGTTGTAGTTGATTATTCAAGATAGTTTTTTAATATTTTAGTTGTAATTCCAATTTGGTTTTGGGAGAGTGTCAGTGTAGCTTCCACTTAATCTGCAGCCATCTTGATTCTCATTGATCTTTTGTATTGTTTTTTGTGGGGAGCCACTGTGGCCCTAGGCACAGTGCCTGGGTGAGCTGCAGATGTACTCCCCTGCTCCTGGGGAGATGTGGATGAGCTGCTGTGGCCCCAGGCACAGAGGAGCTGCCTGGGTGAGCTGCAGAGGTGCTCTCCTGCTCCCTGACCCAGTCCTTGAGGCACCAAAGCAATACTAATTTAGCTTGCTGCCATAAATTCTAGAAAGGCTAATTAGGAGGCTGGCCCCGGTCTGAAGGGTTAAGGGATAGTTAAGCCACATACCAAGCCAAGGACTCAATCCTCCCCAAAAGTTCCCATTAGAAGCCGAGATAAAGAGAGTTTCCAAGGTCTGAGCTCCTGCAGGAGGCAGGGTGTTTACTCTGAAAAAGCATTTGCAGGACCTTGGAGGAATTACTTTGTATTGGGCAAGGGGAAGAAATGCGGGGCAGGGTGCTATTCAGCACAATTAACAGTGCCTGTATATATTGAGCTGAGAAAATAAACTCGGGGCTGTGGCAGTTACGAGCTGCAGTCCTCCCGATCCCATCTTTTTTGTGTCTGTCTTTTCTCCATCCTCACCCCTTCCTCAGGACCGTTCGACTCTGCCGGCGGGCTCCGGCAGTTTTTTTAGTCTCTATGTCATTTATTCCCACTCTGATCTCTACTATTTTCTTCCTTCTACTTTGCTCTTTTCTCCTTATTATCTATGTCTTTAATTTTGGGGTTAGATAGTTTATTAGAAGTTTCTCTCATTTTTTGAGTTAGGCCTGTATGTCTATGATTTTCCCTCTCAGGACTGCTTTCATTGTGTCCCATAGATTTGGGGTTGTTGTGTGTTTATTTTCATTTGTTTCCAAGAAGTTTTTGATTTCTTCCTTGATCTCTTTGGTGACCTATTCATTGTTTAATAACATGCTATTTAGCCTCTATGTGTTTGAATGTTTTTTAGTGTTTTTATTGTGGTTGATTTCTAATTTCATGCCATTGTGATCTGAGAAAATGCTTGATATGATTTCAATCTTCTTGAACTTGTAGAGATTTGTTTTGTGTCCTACCATGTGGTCTATGTCCCATGTGCACTTGAGAAGAATGTATATTCTGTAACTGTATGGTGAAGTGTTCTATAAATGTCAACTAATTCCATTTGATCATTTACGATTGCTGTGTCTTTGTTGATTTTTTTTTTTAGAAGATATATCCATTGATGTCAGTGGGTTGATAAAGTCTCCTACTTTGATTGTATTACTGTCAGTTTCTCCCTTAAATACCTCCAGAAGTTTTTTTAAAAAATATATTTGGTAGCTCCTATATTGGGTGCATATATGATTACCAGGATTATATTCTCTTGGTGGATTGACCCTTTTGGTATTATGTAATCACCTTCATTGACTCTTGTTTTGGCTTTCATTTTGAAGTCTTTTTTGTCACATATGAATATTGCTACCCCAGCTTTTTTTTTTTTGCTTTTTTTTTTTTTCCATTTCCATTTGATTTCCATTTGCATGAAAAATTTTTTTCATCCTTTCATTTTCAACTTGTGTGAGTACTTTGTTCTGAGGTGGGTTTCTTCTAGACAGCCTATATATGGGTCATGGTTTTTATCCATTCTTCTACCATATGTCTTTTGACTGGAGTATTTAAGCCATTTATATTTAAGGCATTATTGATAGGTACTTATATTTTGCAATTCTTTATGCTTGTGTTCTTTTCTTTATATTTCTTCTTCTTACACCTTTAGCATTTCTTATAGTGCTGGTTTGGTAGTAATAAATTACCTTAGCCTTTTTTTTTTTTTTTTTTGCAAAGCTGTTTATTTCACCTTCAGTTTTGAATGATTGCCTTTATGGATAGTGTAGTCTTGCATTCAGTCTCTTATTTTTCATTACTTTGTATACTTCATTCCACTCACTTCTAGCCTGAAGTGTTTCTATTGAGAAATCAGCTCTCAGTCTAATGGGAGCTCCCTTGTAGGTAACTTTCTGTCTCTCTCTTTCTGCTTTAAAGATTATTTCTTTGTCAAACCTATATGCATAAATACATAACCCATGGACACAGGCAATGATATAGGGAAGGTCTGGTTGTGGGGAGGGAAAAGGGACATCTGTAATACTTTACCAGGTTTGGGAAGTTTTCTGTCATTATTTCCTTAAACACGTTTTCTAATTGTTGCTTGGATTCTTCTCCTTCTGTTACCCTTATGATGTGGATGTTGTTTCATGTTTGTCCCAAAGCTCCCTCAATCTGTCTTCCTGCTTTTAAATGTTTTTTCTAATTGCTTCTCTGATAAGGTTTTTTTGTTTTTGTTTTTTTTTTACCTTGTCTTCTAATTAATGATTCTGTCCTCAGCTTCTTCTAACCTGTTGATTCCTTCCAGTGTATTCTTTATTTCAGCTATGTCATCCTTCATTCCCAATTGATTCTTATTCAAGCTTATGGAGTTCTCATTAATTTGCTTGCAATTCTCACAAGGTTGTTTGAGCACTCTTATAACCATTATTTTCAAATCTATATCTGACAAATTGCTTTCCTCCATTTTATCTAGTTATTTTTCTGGCAACTTCTTTTCCTTCATTTGGGTTTGTTTCTTTGTCTCCCCACTTTATTGTGCCAGTTGTCCAGGAGTACCAGGTCACAGCTGCAGGGCGTGAACAGGGCATCGTTTCTGGTAGTCCCAAGGCACCGGCTCAGGCATCCAGGTCCTGATGGCAGGCCTGTGTGTCTGGGAGGCATTGGGTCACAATTGCAGGGCCAGGTGCACTGCATCAAGGCTGTAAGCCAGGTAGATGGGCAGGCTGGTCATGTTGTGTCAATGAGTTAGGAAGGCAGACAGGCAAGCCTGGTGGATTGTGTTGAGGAGGTGTGGCAGGCCAACAGGCAGGTTGTGAGTACCCTGTCAAGGTGGTGGGCCATACCCCCTGGCATACAAGCCTCACACCATGCCCAGGAGCCACAGCAGGCAGGCAGGCTATGCAAGCCACATCTGGGAGGCACAGCTTGGAGGGAGGCAGACAGGCAGGCAAGCAGGCTGGCTTTGTGTTCCCACAAGGAGGTAGGCAGGTAGGCAGGCAGTCAGGCCAGCTGTTGGCACCATGTCTTAGAGGAGTGGCTGGGAGGGAGGTAGGCAGGAAAGCTGTGAGCCCCCTTCAAAGAGGCAGGCAGGCAGGCAAGCTGGATGTGCAACCCTGTCAAGGAGGCAGGCCAGCAGGCTTGCCGTGTAGGTCTCTTCAGGGAAGCTCGGCTGGCAGGGAGGCAGGCAGGCAGGCCATGTGGGCCAGATCACTGAGGCGGTGCATTTGTCCAGGAACACTAGTTCAGGTGCTCTGGGTTACAGCATCAGGTCAGTGTAGGTAGTGTTGGGTCTTCACCCATGGGGTTCTTGTGGTCTGTGACCTTGGGGTGTTGGGTTGGGCTGTCCCCCTGAGGAGGACCCTGAGGATCCTCCAAAATGGTGTGCTTTCCACTCTCAATCAGAGAGGAGCCCCTGGCTAAGCAGCACTGCAGCAGCAACAGCTTCTCTGCCACAAGCTCCCACACCACCAGGGAGCTCCTACACTGACTGACAGATGCTCCTCACACTCACACACACTCCGTCCCACACATTCACCCACTCACACTCAGCATCCATCAGGTCCTGTCCGCCACCAGCTTCTGGGGCCACATTTTTTAAGGCCTTTAATACTATACTGAGTTGTTTCAAATTTTTGATAGCCAGTTTGGAGAAATTAAAAGTTTTTGAACAGAGGTTGGAGGAAAAATATGAAATGTCCATAGTTAGACATTAAAAATATTACTATGGTGCCCTAACCAGTTTGGCTCAGTGGTTAAAGCATTGACCAGAAGACTAAAGTGTCCCAAGTTCAATTCCAGCCAAGGGCACATACCTCGGTGACAGGCTCTATCCCAGGCCCCAGTTGGGGTGCTTGCAGGAGGCAACCAATGAATGTGTCTCTCTCATATGGATTTTTTTTCTCTCTCTCTTTTCCACTCTCTCTGAAAAGCAACAGAAAAATCCTCTGATGTGGATAAAAAAAAAAAAAAAAAAAAAAGAATCTTAGTATGGCTAAAATGTGTAGGTTTGGCCAAATTAGGACAAATGAAGACCAAGAGTTCAGTTGCAACAGTCTGCAGGAAAGATTTTATAGAGGGTGCCCCATTTTTCTTTGAGTTCTGTTATTGTGCTGGCATTTAGAGTCAGGTGATGTGTTACTTCTTGAGTTCCACAAACTTTCTAGCTATGCTAGCTAAAATTTCTCTTGGTTCAATTAAAAAAAAAAAAAATCCTGTTCCTTGTCTTTCAAAAGTACTTGTCCAGAATGGGTTTTTCATGCTGTGTATAGTATAATACTCTTGGCATCATGAAGTCTATGTGGTTCCATGAAGCTCCAAGTCCAGATTGACTGTCTCCAGTTTATTGCATTGAAAGAAAGGGCACCAACTGACACAGACCAAGTCTGAGGTATTTAACCTACACATGCTTTCAGCCTTGTTATGTGTGAGTTTGACTAATGCGGCTTCATTTTACTCTGATTTTAGAGGAAATGCAGGAATTTCCCTATGCTCAGTTTGACAGCCACTATTTGGCTTATATTTGAAGGGAGAAATATAAGGACTATGCAATGTTTTTAATCTTCGCCAGAGGATATGGTTATTGATGTTTTTTTAAAGACAGGGGAAGGGAGAGAGAGAGAGACATCAATATGAGAGAGAAATATCGATCAGTTGCCTCCCAGATGAGCCCCAACATGGGATCAAACTTGCAACCTAGGTATGTGCCCTGACCGAGAATCAAACCAGCTCCAACCAAGTGAGCCACACTGGCCAGGGCAGAACTGTGCAATTTTGACCAAAGTTTTTATGTTCCTAAACGTTGTTTTCTAAAACACTAGTCTATGGCTTGGGACACCCAGCAAATATTTCAAGGACTGATTTGTTTTAATGAAAAATGTTATTTTTTTTCCATATCTTTCATTGTATGAACTTTAAGCAAAGGAAATTTTTCCCTTTATATACTTTTTTATGGTATACAAATGCCATCATCTCCCCACTAAAAGAAATAATGCTGAGAATGGTTGAGTAACTTTAAAGTTATGTGAATGTCATAACAGCCCAGGAACCTTGAGTAAACATTATGAAATTTCATTCTTATGGTTAATTTATAAGCTCTTGTCAGTGAGATGGGTTGTTTTCCTTTACTTTGAAACAAAGGAAACCTACTGCATCATAGGTAAGTTTGTATATTGATGTCATATTGACTTCATCCTGCCATGTACTTACACAGACAGTTCATCTGGTCCCCACTGTTCCACTTATTGTGATGGTTTTGTTTTTTTATTATTTCAAAGGTCTCTTTGAACCATTTTACTTGATTTTGACCCATTTTCATCACTGTCTATTCTTACCCCATTCCACTGGGTGGCATTCTTACCCATGAAAATACTGCAGTCCTGCACACTACAAGAAGTGGCTAAGCAATAGGCTGGGTTGTGCTTTCCTTCGAGGATGAAACACTTCTGGGTTGCTGGTATCCTTGTTCATCTACTCTTAAGTCAGGCACCAAGATGCTGTTTTATACCTACCTGCCTTTAAAAGTCTTATAAATGGTAATTAAATACCTACTCTATTTTATGCAAGGTGCTGTGTTAGGAACAGAGGCAAGATTTGAGATAAAACACAGTCTGGCTCTCCAGGAGCTCACAGTCTAGACACAGTGATAAGATGGCAAAAGAGCTAGAGTAGAGGGCCATGGCAGGGGACAAATGCTCCTGACTAGACACTCTGCATGACTTGAGGTTCTGAAGGCCTGGAGGTACATTACTCTGATTTGTTGGGCTATTGGTATAGGGTCAGGGGCTCTCTGGCATGTAATGGAATAGAGAGACTAACATAGTTGCTTTATTTCACTGGTAGTGCTCTGATGTTCCATCCAGGAGGTCAGAGGAGGAAATCAGTGGCCATGAATGCTCTCTCTCATTTCAGGAACTGACTGGGTTCTCCCATAGTCTCAGAGACAGAAGGTCAAACATGTCCCCACTGTTCCATTACCAATGAGTAGAAATACCTCTCATTTTATTTTATTTATCTTATTGTTTTTATTTTTGGAAGATAAAAAATAGAAAATCATATCCATAAAAGTAAACTTCACCTAGGTTCTTACAATAAGAATTAACCATTTTTAATATCTTGATATATTGGTTTCCAGAGTTTTCTATGTTTACACTTATTGTTATATTGTTCTACCTTTTCTCTCTCCTTGCCCCTCAAATGCAAACAAATTTATTTCTGGAGTTTAGAATGAGATACAGTTTGTAAAATGCAGAAAGATGAAAATAAATCACCTGTGGTCTTATCACTTAGAGAATACCATAGTTGATGTTCTTTTTGGTATATTTCCTTGCAGTCTTTTTTATACAAAATTATTTTTAAAACTAACTTTGTATTGTGTTTAATGTTTTGTAATCTCCCATTTTCACTGAATTTCTATGTACTTAAATATTCTTCTACCTCATGATTTTTAATAGTTGCCTAGTATTTTATCCTATAGCTGTAGTGATAGCTATATCACACTTTATAATTATTATTGCTAGTTAGTTAGTTGGTCTTTCTTGCTATTATAATAATTTTTGTTCTTGTGCATAAATATTTATAACGATGTATGCTTGTTAGGATAAATTTGTAGAAGTGGAATTTTTTTAATCCTCCCCTGAAGATATGCTTTTATTGATGTGTGAGAGAGGGCAAGGGAGAGGGAGAGAGAGAGAGAAACATTGATGTGAGAGAGAAATATTCATTGGTTGCCTCATAAGTGCCTTGAATAAGGATTGAACAGGCAACCTTGGTATGTGCCCTGACTGGGAATCAAACCCGAGACCCTTCGGTGCAAGGGATGACACTCCAACCAACTGAGTCACACTGGCCAGGGATGTAGAAGTGGAATTTTTTAGTTAAAATATAGGCATTAAATGGCACTCTTTTATTAAAATTTTCTTTAGTAAAGTAATACATCTTTATTATAGACCATGTAGAAAACAATGATATACAAAAAGCGGAGTGTGAAAGGACATAAAAGTCATCCATATACTTAACACCCAGAAGTAATCACTATTAACATTTTATTATAACCATTCCGTCTTGTTTTTTCTATATTCTACATATAATTTCATAAACTTTTTATTTAGTGTAGTCTGGGCATTCTTTTAAGTTCATTATTCTTCTAAACTTTCGGTGCTCACATAGCATTTCATTGTATGAAAGTAACACAATTTATCTGACCAACTCACTACTGTTAGACATTTAGATTATTTCTGTTTTTCCCTACTATAAACAATGCAAAGATGAGAATTCTGTGGCTTAAGTGCTTGTGAAAATCTTTGATTGCTTCCTTTAAATAAATTTCTAGGTGTGCAATTGTTGGTTCCACATGTATGCCTACTTTTACAAGAGATAAGAGATAAGAGAACTGGAAGAGTGAGGGATTGAAAAAGTATAAAAAGAGGATAGAGATCAAGGAGAGAATAAGAGAAAACAGATGCAAAATATTCTGAAGTAACATAGAACTTGACAATGAATTGAATTTTTCTTATCCCATTTCTCTTACAATCAAATATGATACCAAGTTTCAAGTTTAGGTGGTTAGAAGAATAATGGTATAATTAACAGAATTAAGAAGACATGAAGAATGAATAGCATGGGAGGAAAACTGATGAATTTTACTTGAGATATACTAACAAAATATTGTCAAGTAGAAGTCTTGATGGCGTGTGCTCCGATGAGTAGGTAAAGATCATTTGAAATCAGCACACTAATTATTTATATGTGAATGAATGTTTCAAAGTACTTAGAAACAAGTTGTTCTCTGAACTGGGTTAAACATCTCTTAAGAGTTCATGTTTATACTCTTAATTTATTCCGAAATCTGTTGTTGCTGTTTTGGGTTTTTTTTGTTTGTTTGTTTTTTTAATAGAGGAAAGGTAAAAAAAGGTAAATATAAATATGCCAGCCAGCCCATGATTGAATTATCACAAGTTTAGCAATAGTTTGAATTGAATTACACTTTTATATCTTTATTTTATTGCCAATCACTAGTGTAACACACATTTGTTAACTGAGGCTTTTTTTTTTCTTTTTGCTAACTTTCTCTACACATAGATTATTTCTCAAAATGAAAGACCTTCACCCATACTGTTTGATGAGGAATTATCTTTATGGTAGTGTAGGTAGCTTCCAGGTTCTTTTTAGAACATCACCAAAAAATTGCCTAAAATAATAGTAATGTCATATCTAGCAAACATTCTAGCTAGGAAAAGTTACTATAAACCATATAGATGTTAACAATTTAGAAAAGCCAAGAATATAAGAAATGCACTCAGTCCTAATTGTGGGTAGAATCTGTTTTCATCTTCTCATTCAGCAGGCCTTTTATGCTTTTTGCAAGGTCCTAAGTCAGCTTTTGATTATCTTTTTTAATTGCACTGGGCCAAAGGGTGGTTGAGAGAAGCTTTTAGTTGATCTTTTAAAAAAGGAAATGTTCAAATATTCTTGTCTCCCCCACCTCACTCCCTGCTCCTAGTCCTCATCCACAAGAACTGGTGGACCAAGAGATAAAGAGTACTCTGCCTAGACTTCAAATTCTGAAATAACAGGGCCAGGTGGGGTAGCAGTAAGGTAGAAAATGCAAGGACAGGGATTATGGTGGGATGAAAGTTGAGA